>NC_051132.1:10539465-10828014 GCF_014839805.1 Manduca sexta
AGAGGACTTGATTCACGGAACTAAAACAAAAGAAAAATATATACTTACTTCATATTTTAATAAACACTAATACTAAAAACATCAATTACCATCGAATAAGAACAAACTTGAGCTTTGTGGCTGCAAAGTTATTGTTTCACTATACTTACATCAATTGCGTTTTGTGAGGCCCAAAGCCACAGTCATCTCCTTCCGATTGCACTACTGATTCCATTAGGCATTATGGTACATCGTTCTCACGGCGGGGCGTAGTCACCCGAGGTAAAGTCCGGCTTGGGCACCATATACTCGTACAAATAATTGTCTTATTAGATTTTATTTGATTTGTGTCTTGTTACTTCGTACTCCAAAATAGGGCGGAGCTGTTATTTTGTGTTAGAATCCTTATTATATTGTACAATATTATTATTAATTTTGAATTTGTTTACTTATTTACGTTTTTATTTACATTATGCTCTTTGTTATGACATAAACTGTCACATAAAACGTCAAAGAACCTAATTGGATCATAGATCTATAAAAATTGAATGAACTAAAACCATTGTAGCTATATTAGAAAATAAAATGTTTAGAATATATATTTCAATGGGCAACATCGGTTTGTCTTCACGAGTAAACTTATGTCTTCAACGAGGAATTTGTCGATCGTGGTGCGCATGTTAGAGAAAACGAGATATTAATCGACATCGACAATTTGTCTACTCTCGTTATCGAGATATCTCGTGATGCGCATGCTAGGCCGGCTGGACAGATGCTAATGTAATCAAAACTTATCTGTATTATATCTCAACTCTTAAACGTAGAAGCTGTTTTTCTATTCTCCAATGCTTGTTATAACTGTAACAGGCTATAGCTGGTGAATTCTAGTTAATATGTTATCCTACATATTGATAACAGCATGAATTATTTAATTTAGGTTGCATCGCGTCGAAACGATATGAATGTTACCTATATATATTACCTATAATACATACCGCGTTACTATGCAATGTGCATATATTTGTTTGCGGACATTAAAGTACATCTTTATTTCTTCGAAACAGTATCGTTTCTGTCAGACATGATATTTTTGTCTTTAGTTCGGCTTCTTTTTATTTTTTGATGTAACTAACAAAGATAATACCTAAATTACGTCACTCTATCTCACAAGTCACACGTGTCATGACTTCAGAAAGACAAGGGTTCTTTAAATAGAATTTTTAATACAAGTATTTAAAAATATTAATAGACTGATTTTATTCCATTACGTGTAATGAGTAGGTTATACGTCTGTCGCTGGATGGTGGTATTTTAATAAAATATGCAATATATTTAGTGATTTTTATTAATTAATATTTTATGAATTATGACAATCATACTTATTTTCAATAATCCGTTTATGTTCAGCATCTTTTAAAATATAAAAGCGTAAACGAGTAAATATTTAAATAACATGAAATTAAAACGACGAAAGGATCATTCATATGTGTCATTATTGGCATGAGATTGTTGTGCCGCAATTAACAGATGGCGCCACATAATACGGTCCTACAATTACACGTAAAACCCGCGGTGTTTCCGACCAATACGTAACCGATATTCGATGATTGAATTTCATACCGCTGACCACATTTCACAACATCTCGATCGAATATAATAGATCCTTTTGACGTGCGGTTATGTGGTTTAATGCTGTGGGTAAATAAAGAAAGGTCCTAAGAAGGAACGGTCTCTGGCACTAAAAAATTTGAATCGGAACCGGAATTCACCTTGGCCAAAGGTAGCACAAAATCAAGAACCTTCTGTGAAGAAACAGTGTTAATAGCCCGGTTTGAACCTACCCTATCACCGACTCCACCATTCACAAATATAACTTGTTTTATGCAAAACAAGTCAAACACAGAAATTATATTAATATTATCTGGAGTCAATCCAAAGAGTTTTGAAAGGATTGCTGTAGTCATAAACACATCTCTACGACGCCATATTTCAGAATCTAAATTCAGCCTAGACGCAACTCAGGTAAACTACAAGCCAAGCGTAAAACAGATGTAATTGTTTCAATAACTCCACTTCAGATGTACGGACATAATAATCATTTTTATGTTCCTGTTTACGTCCTCATTTGCTTTAATATGTGCCTATTAACACCCAATTTTAATGTAGTCATGTAAAAACTAACATCTCTCTCTTAGATTAAGAATATAATATTTAATTTTAATATATTAAAATACTCTGACGTAAAAAAATACCTGTAATAATTGAACATAAAGCAAAACTAGATCGCCACATACAGACAGGGGATAAAACAGTTAAAGCAATGAAAAAAACGTGACCCGTCTAATGGACACCACGCGTGAATGTCGGGAAACAGTCGTAATCGTAAATCAAACGTAAATGCCACAAATTGGAGTTACGTAGTGAACTCAGCACCGCAGCCTTGGCCTACCCTTACTCCAACCGTTTAAGACAAGTGACTAATTTTCGCCCACCAACCCACGCTACGGAAAATAACTTTGTTACTTTGTTTTCGAACGGAAATGTACTTCGTTTTGAACGTGTTTTCCAGAACTGTGTACTTTGGACAAAGTTGGAGGGACGACTATTCAATAGCTAATGACCACATCAAAGACTATGAAAGCATAAGGGCTCTGAGATTACGATTTTGGCGGTAGCTTCTACTTTTAAAGCTTTTAATTTCAAAATAATGGTATTATGAAGTTATTAAAGATCAATATCTCCTTGTTATTCTGCTTTTCGGGAATCGGGAATCACTCCTCTTTAGTAATTTAATTTTATAAACGTAAAACGTAACAAGTTACGTTACTCATTAGTGAATAAACAAAACACGATGGTCCTAACTCCTGTTGCAAGTAACTTGATAACTAACGACCCTGTTAGCCGAGTAGGTTGTAGTGATGCCTTCGAGACCGTGCCGGCTCCGGTAACATTTCCGCTCGGGAAACATTTGAACTTTGAACAAGAACGCTTTTTATTATAGTTGTGTGTTGTGCAACCGGAATAGACGCAACTGAAACTGCAATAGGATATTCTCTTTGTGTGTGATTGTTATGCATTCTTTTACAAAATAAATTATACTAATAAAATAAATGTTAACTTGTAATTATTTTTAAAGTTTGGAGTAAACGAATAAATCGATAATATGTATCTGGTATTTACATCTCTTTTTGAAACTACCCGCGATGAAGCCAAACTATCTTGATCTAGGGCTATAAAAAATTATACGTAAACAGATAAAACCGGCTTTTTAAATAATGCCTTTATTCGGACCGCTCAATTACAACTTATACAATAAACATAAAAATTAGGTAGATATTAATTTAGTACATATAGATTTTTCCTTCGCTGGATATAGTATTTCGCTATTTTAACTATCGTGTAGACGAGTAGGTTCGTTCCTATTAATTATTATGATTGTAAAAAGTAACTTTATCATAACAGTCGTGACTAATATAAAACAACAATAAAGCGGACACATGTGCGTCGCGACGCCCTCGCGCAGCGTGCATACAATGCGTCACATACACTCATACCGCCTTGGGATTCGTGACACAGAAGGAAGCGCCTTGACATATTATATTTATAGTTGAACTTTTTAAGGATATAGAAGAAAAGTTCATGTAACACCCACGAGGTTCAATGCATTGAATGCAAGTATTAATTATAGTTCTTTTTGTTATTGTTTTACTGGAGGCCACGATCAAGTGGGCCATCTGATGATAAGAGATAACACTGCCGAAACTCTAGTAAATATTAAGCACCCTTTATACTTGAGGAGTTGTGCGTTACCGACCTCTGTAATAGGAAAAGACAAACAAAGACCTTCTGCAGTATCCGTTTTATGCGCGTAGTTTAATATTTATTTAACTACTATGACGAATAACAATAAATATTTTTCGTCCTACAGTGTACGACCTGCAGGTGCAATCTAATCTTATGCTAAATACCATTGTCTAATTAGAGCCTCAACTAAATTTGTAAACATAATATGAGACTAGATAGTGTACTAACAATAAGGATAAACAGTCAGACATTGAAACAATTGAGTGTCATTGACTCAACATTATTATGCATTGCTTGTGTGTTGTAAGAACGCACTATTCAAGTCTATGGGTAAATAAAAAGATGAGATAATGTTTATTTAAATAAATCCGACACTGCGATTTTTATTTTTTATGCCTATATCCTTAAACATCTTTAAAACCATTTTCGACTTGCATGCAAACATTTGTATCACGTCGGAAAATCGGAACGGTAATCTTGTATGTATATATTTTTAAATATTTGCGCAAATAACAGATGTCGCCACTATACAAACGTCAACTAATATAATCCAGTAATTTATTATTCGTGGCATCGGGGTTTCATTGCGTCATGACTGATTAAAACATTACATAAACATAATATAAAAACGTGTAACTTGTAGTTAGTTGTTTGTCTTCTTATGATATTGGAATTGAACTGTAATAAATATTATTTATAGACATAAATATGATAAAACGTATTTTAGAAATTGTACAATATTATTGCAGGTACTATGTAGCAACCTACGCATTACATTTTAAAAGTCGCTCCAAAGTCCAATGGAGTGTGTAAGTAGCAGTTCGATTCGTATGTTTAAATATGTTCAAGTGTTTTTTTCTCTTTCCTCGGAACCCAATACGTTCTTTGGCATATATCGTAAGAAAAGGCAAGAGAACAGCGGCACCGACGCGACGTGGGATAACATGACGTCACAGATAGTAGTATATCTAAGAAAATTTGATCTGGAAGACAGATACTAGACGGAACCAAACAATTGCCGGTTGCAACCACACCAGTTAAGTCATTGTCTCCTTACTCCTTCTTTTCTTTAGCCACTGGTGAACATTTGCCTCCCCTAAAGATTCCAGAACCTGTTAGATGCGGCCTGCATCCAGCGCGTTACTCCGTCTCTACATCATTAATTCATATCTACAAGAAAAACGTGAACTCTCCTATACAATTTCCCAAAATCACGAGGCTATCTTATCGTGATACGTAATATTATCAAAGCCTTTTCACGTGCCGTGCAAAGTCGGCGAATAATCTGCGGATAATACGATCACCTCAACTGTCTAGGAGGAAGTAGCGTAGAACTATCTCTGATACGGTGGGTCGCATTTTATATTCTCGGTGGGTGCAAATATTTGCCCAAGATAACAAATTGTTTTGCTTTCGAGTCTAGTTGTTTACTAACTTTACCACCTTTCCCACGAGACAAAAATGAATATGAGCGTGTGGGCTAAATAGAAGATTTATTTTATAGAATTATTCGTAGTTCAAGCAGCTTCTCTAGTTTGTGTACAAAAACGCGGTCAATAACTCTACGTACTTATCCTAAGTAACTTCCTAGCGACACATTAACTTTCGTGCACAACATTGTGAAATTCAGAGCTCATTATTTGAATACATACAAAAGTATTGAAATACCTATAAACGTAAATAGAGGCTGTAACTTGGTAGAAAAATAAGATACAACAACTCTTAGATAAGATGATATTCAACACAAAACAATGGATGCGGCTTAACTTTAATCCATCGATATATCTTTCTATATTATATCAGTAAAATGACAGTTCAAAATAGACGGTTTGAGATATGAGGCCTGTGCTGTGACATACGCCACAAAATGCATTAATTCTTACTTCAATAACAATCCTTTATATAAGCCAATGACTAAATATAAAGAGGACAGGCCTAAAAAATTAGCTATATGAATAAGTTATATTTATGTCAGGGAAATCGACGCAGAATTGTCAATACATATGTCTATCTCTTTTACTCAAAGCTTATTTGGAACGCAACAAAAAGACAAAAATAATTGCTTTCTTCGCATATGGGACTATTTCGTTTACTTCAACACACTGGGACCGCCTTGCGGCAGAAACGCCATTTGTTGCAGGCGAGTCAGCAAGTACATGTAGTGTCAGACGATGTAAACAAATCTTCATAAATATTGAATTTAAAGTAATATAATCATATTCTCAATTGTTCAGTGTGTTTATTAGTGTATTTGTTAAGTTTCGAAAATGACTCAGTGTTGTGTGAAAGGATGCAAATCGAATTCACGCAAGAAAGACCCCGAAATATCTTTTCATAGGTTAGTAACTGTTTTACCGAAAATTAGCAAATATCTTTGTATATTTACTTTTTGGATTTGTTTTTATCAATTAAAATGATATGTGGATCTGGTTTGTTAAGCTTTGGACCCTTTTAGGCGTGATTTATACACATTAAAATCATTATGTTTGTTTACACACGAGCTTAGGGATGGGTGGGTGGATTTGTTGAGAAATTATTGATATCGATATTTTAACAGACGCCCGTTTATCAGTTACGGTTTTTGTCTTTGAAAGAATGTTAGAGCACACATCAATATTGTATTATCCAGAACGACAAACTAAGTGAAATTAGAATATTTTTTTAAGATAACCAAAAATTTTAAAACCAAGGCAAAATGAATTGAGAATATTGAGCGACGTGATTGGAATCCTACACCAAATACATATTTCTTTACATTTTGAGAAGATATGCATAAAACACACGTTTAATTAACGCGAGTAAAGATAACTGTTTTCCAACAATATTCCCGATAAGTAAAATAGTAATGATTATTATACTTCACCTAATAGTAATATTACTTTAATATATTGCTATGAATAAAATTAGAATTGTTACATAAAAGAATAGATAAACATAAAAGAAACAACATAAAGATGAAATGTAAGATATATTTTTACAATTGGCGGTCTTATGTTTCGAGCAACCTTTGCATGCACGGAAATAGATACATAATCATATTGTTGTTATTGCAAATAATTATTATAATTGATTATCTTAACCACCATCTTTACGCCCATTGATTTTAGTTTGCTGAAACATGGTTATGTTTCTCGATCAAAGAGCATAATAATAAAATAAAATAAAACCAACCAAATAATTGCTGACTACGCTATCTTATTCCATTTATCATGTATTAAGTAAATATGTTAATCTGTAACTTAAATTTTAGCAAGGAATAGTGCAACATACAAATATAGATCAAACACAACTGGATGTTTGTCACAACAGGTACTGCTTTCTTTAACAATTGTTACTTATAAATCAGTTTCAGTTTGTTTGTTTATATTATGGTTTGTTATATTTATATTATGGTAGAACCTAACCCTTTTCGTATTTGATCTTTTTGGGCTTGTTTGTCTCTCTTTTAATTCTTCGATGTCGATACAAAATTTTCGGTACTAGCATATCACTATTGTAAGGGGCGGAGTCGGCGCCATTTTATGCATTAAATGTGCCGCATGTCACGTGACCATATTACCCATCCTCTATACTCTTTAATCATTGATATAGGCAGACAAAATTGACATAAACCGATATTTTAATTATGATTTATCGTGAAAAAAAAAACATGTCATTCGCAAAGTACCAAATGATAAATGACAGTCTGTTTACTGTAACAAAAACAGTTCAAAACGATATAAAATTAATTCGTAAAGATAAATATCGTACGATACTAATACACAGGGCCATAGTTACCATAATCTTGAACGGTAAAGTGTAATCTCATTTATCGAAACTTTTATGATTGCTACGAGATTCGGATAAAAAAATTCAAAACAACAATATAATAAATGTTCGAGAGCCAAGCTATTTTTCAAGAACATTCATGATGAGGAGCGAGTAAACGAGAAAAACTAGTTTCTGCTAAGTTTATCGCATGGACACGTAATCTGCGTGTTTATGTTTTGCATCTAATGGGTCAAAGAAGCATTGTTCTTTTCGACATAGCATATTCTTATCTGACAATTTGTTCTTGTAATGATAGTAACATGATGGGAAATGACCCACTTTCACAGGTTCGATTGATTTAAAATTGTAATATTACTTCGGTGGTATTTCAAACTCATGGCAGCCTTGACCTGATGTCGCAGTATCAAGTAAAGAAGTGTCCATTACCCCTGTGTCGGATTTGGTCCTAAAACACGAGGACGCTTGGATCAAAATACTACTAGATAAGTATTTATAATAACAATAAAAGACGAATAGCTATTCTTTTCTTTTTATTTTTTTTATGTCCTGAGTTAATTTATAAATTTTATCTAATTTCTCGTTCTCCATGCATTCTTGTTATGAATTCGAAAATTTATAAATGTACTATTATGGGTTTTTGGCGTAACTTTAGCATTCGATACGATCCTATCTAGTCATGTAACCCCTATAGCTTTAGATAACCTTGTAAATTCATCATATCATTTTCAATAATTATCTACATAGCATTATATTTATATTTTGTCTATGATAATATTTTTTTAATAAACGTCTTAGTAATTTAATTCACACATATTGTCTGTATTGCTAACATATACGTTAAGATTATTATGTTATGAATAACGGCGTTTATTATGATAAAACTAATTAATAAACAATTATGATACAACAGGTTTTACGCTAATAATATTCAAATAAAACAAGAAGAATTAGAAACGTAACAGCTAATTACCTTACTGGCAGCTCCTTCCTGAGAAAGAGAAAAGATTTTCTTTCGCACGCATTTAAACCTGCAAAGAACAAATATATGATTAGTCAAATTATTATGCAAGCCAATTATGGCAATAATTGTTATTTATATAATATTAATAATATCTATATATTAATACGTGAAAACTGAAAACTGTACCGTTTTTAAACACATAGTGAATATGGTGGATTGAGGAGATATGGAATATTTAAAGTGTAAAAAATATGAAATTCGACTACTAGACGACCAATAATGTCTTGTAATTAGTTAAATTTATCTTATATTTAGTCTGTTTTAAGACGGGAGCCCTAATTTGATTCTTACATTTCGTCGCGTCGAGACAAACGTAGATCTATTGATTTAAAAAAAGGAATAAGTGTCGTCGGAGTAAAATGGCATAAGATAAACTAGGATCAAATTATATTTGGATTGTAAGGTTAAAAATACATAGATGGTCAAAATAAAAAAAATTGTTTTAAACTAGATCAAAATATTGTGATTGTAAAGTTTAAAGTAGATCGATGGTCAAAATACAAAACGAACTACGATTGGCATATTCATGATCAATGCCCGACACAACCAAGCAAAATCTCAAAATTCCCAAACATTTTTTGTTGCGTTAGACAACCCTCAATAAATACTTTGTAACAACTCATATTGGATCCCAGATGTTCAATAAACCCTTTTATATAACCCACAACGCATAAGTTATCCAATCCACTGGTCTGGAAAACAAGGTTCATCGGAATGAAATTGAATCAACGACAGCCGCTGTCAATATCTATCATACAATGATTTATTCTAGAACATAATAGATCTCCGTTATTAGTATAAAACTAAAGGATGTCCGAACATCAGATGTATCAGTATTTTAATTGTTTTTGTTATTACCAAATTACGTCCATGTGCTGATGTCGGATAAACACGTGTATTTCCTTGTCATAAAGAAAGAAAATACTCATTTGAACCACCGCTCATGATCACCCACACTGCCAGAGGAATTCTGGCGCTCTGAGTGCATTGCCAACTTTCTAGAAGGAATGGGCTCGATTGAAATGCAACAGTAAGCCGTTTGACACTATTATTCTAGGAGACTGTTACCAGCCAGCTCAAACCGGCCCATTCGTGATGAACAAAATTGAGTCACTATTTACATATTGATTTCCAATGGCCTTGTAGGATATTTTAAATACTTTTAAGGTGACATAAATATTTGCGACGAGGGTGACGCCGTAGTAGGAATATAGTTGATCACACACTACACATATCAGAAGTATTAGGGCCATAATTTCCGACTTCAGATTAAGCCGATTGGTTATAACTTTGAGCCTATTAGACAAGATAACCTAGGGTAGAAATTTATAACCTTACTTTTAATATCGACCCGTAACACTTTTAAACTAACTTTCAAAAGAACTCTACGTCCAAAGAAAATAACAGCACAAGTCTTAATAGTGCAGTATGTCCCGTCCTAGGGCACCAATCTCTATTTAATGCGATGATTAAGTCCGGTACTCCTTGGAATTTTGTCAAATATATATGAATACAATAATTTCTTATTATGCCATTTCATTTGCAAATTCGTATTGTATGCCCCAACGAACTTAAGCGCATATGATTATATCGTTACAAAGGAATTCGGTAGAGCGAGCATTGGCAAATTAGACTGCCAGCTGTAAGTGGAACCCCTTGCTGGTTCAGAGGGCGAGGGATGTTGAGCTGCCAGCTGTTCAGATAAAGTTATAAAAAAATCAAGGCTGTTATTATTAACATTATCATGGATTTAATAATTGATTTGCTAATGATCATTACTTTATCGTTGCGCTGTTGTAGACGATGCATTATGAGCTAATTGTATCTTGGTGTATGGTAATGCATATGAATCATTACGGAAAATAAAATTAAATACAAATAGTAAATACTAGAATTTTCCGGAATAAAAGTCCCGCTGTATATATTCTCGGGATACAAAGTAGCCTACAACCTTCCCAGTATCTTAAGCTATCTCCATACCAAATTTCATATAAATCCGTTCAGTAGATTTTGAGAAAATCGATGACATACAAACAGACCAGAAAAGGGGATTTTGTTTTATAATATGTATAGATTTGTAGTAGTTATGTAGTCTATACAGTAAATAAACATTATTAATCAGCCTATGTCTCTTATTTGTTCAATTCACGACAAAATACGAATGTTTTGTCTTGGTATATATATTTTTTGTCACATAGATATAGCATTGTTTACATTATCGCAATATCTAATCTTGTTCGAGAATTTTAATTTCAACATTTATATTAAACTTAAGGACGCCAACAACCTGTTAGAAGAAAATAAAGGCTGTAGGCGAAATAAATAATACGGTTTTCATCAAGTGGTCGAGTGTACAGGCAACATTTTTATGACTAATAACTTTGAATTTTGTGATAGGCAAATTTTAGAAACAAAAAAAAATAAAAAAAAAAGTCATAATAGGCTAGCATACATCATAGCCTACCCTACTTTTGTACGATTCAAAAAAATATTTTCTAGACTAATTGTAAAACTCCTGATATGCCTCAACATGACCGCGCGTCATCTCAAGGCAATCCAGTGTTTGCGATGTTAACGATGGTTCGAGTTACATAACGCTGCGGAGGTGGGGCACTGCTGTGCAAAAAACACGATTATGCAACCTAATACATCCTTAGTAATTTCACAAGTAAACTACTATACCTACGGTATATTATTTGTAGTACCTACTTGTAAGGTATACCTATTAGTCAATACTATACAAGTCCAATACTAAGTATATATGTTCCGTTGATATGTCCCCGTGAGAAAGGATCTAAGAAATATGATTACTAGCGGTTTTTAATTAATATTAATACCAGTTTAACATCTATTCGTCCTTGATGTCTTAACCTACCTAAAATCAACCAAGCTGGTTAATTCCAAGTTTAATTAAGTATATACGTACGTACGTAGCTAGTTAAAATGTTATGAATTTATAGTTCGAATAATTATGTTTTATTTAACATATACAGCGCCTTTAATTTTTCCACATGACTAATAAAGTATTCCATGTTTTGTTTTCTCAATTTAATTGCAAGATAAATATTATAATTTAAAATGAGACCGGCTTTAAATAAATAAAGTTAAATGTTAACATATAATATAAGCACATCGTTACATGTCTAATCTACTTTCTTAACTACCTATTGTATGCAAATTAAACTAAATGTTAGTTGTATTATTTATATAATTTAAATACATACTTTATAAAGTTAATTGTATTGTTTTATTAAATTTTATTTAAGTATACCTACAATATACATAACATAATAGCTATCATAGTTATGTATATTGTTATCACACTGGTATCATAGTATGTATAAGTACTAATAAACTACAGCTTAAATAAGCTTACATTTAGTGTTAAGACTGTTATATGAGATGAAACTTTCACACGTATATCATACCACACATTTATTTACTTTTTTTATTTTTTTATTGAACTTATTTCCGTGTTGCTTAAAATGTCTCGGCTGAAACTTGTATAATGTTTTCGAATTTTCGCATCCTTTGTAAAGCGACAGAATAATACACCCACGTGAAAATTATGTTGAATGATTTCCTTACAGATGACTAAGCATTAATGAAAACATTATAAAAGCTGGTATCCAACTAAATATGTCGAAATTTATAAAATACATGTTAAATTATGTGCATAACAATCAGTCGTTCTGTTTTGTAACAAGTTATTATCTTTAGTTGTTTTTAATTGTGAATAAAAATATGGCTTTAATATGTATCTTTGTGTCGACAACAAACGTTAAAATAGATTAATGTAATTTTACTTCATGTTTCTGAAGTGGTCGGAAAGTGTTTTAAACCAAAAAAGACAGGGCCACGGATTAACTTCCTTACAAGAATACATAACTAGCATTTTAATTCATTTCAAACTTTTTTTTATGCCGGCTCGGCACAGTGACCCCTGATGGTAAGTAGAGAAGGGTTTATTAGAAAATCGACTGACGAGGTAATTACTCCTCGGCAGTCTGCACTATTATGCCGGTCTGTCGAAACCAGATATACATCGGATCGCATCACACTTACGCGGGCACCTACGGCGGGTTTTAACACCTTGTGTACGGTGGTCACTATTCGAGCGGATATAAATATATCCTACCACCAGCAAAAGCAAAATTTCTACCACCATTCGCATTGACCAAATACTAATTAACCTCGTAGAAATGTCTATTGGCATGGCTCCATAATATTTTAAAATCAATCATGCACTATTCAGCAAGATCTACACTTAGATTAAAATTTCTACAGTAATAGCAATTCATCTATATTATTATAGATATCTATATTATAATATATGTATAAATAAATAAATAAATAAAAATCTTTGCCTGATTTAAAGGTAATCGTATTTTGCACAGCACAGTGCAACATTACACGCGAATATTCTGGTGAGTAACCAAAACATGAACTTTACCAATTATCTTGAACTACTTCTACGTCATTCACGACTGACGCTGACGAGGCGTCCAAAGTCCGAGGTGGTAAATATTTGGCTCCAGTAATAGAATGTGTTCTGTCCTTGTCACACTGTAGCCACAATCATAACAAAGAGTGAGTCGACACTGTCCGTAGATACTTAGTAGTTAGTACAAAGTCCAACTATAGGTTAAATAGCATCTTTCTTTTACCGCGCGTATTAATGGTGTAAAATATAATTTAAAAGAATTCTGTTACAAGCTCGCATCCATATACATACATATGTGTACTACGTACTACAAGCTCGCCAATACTATGAACGCGTTGCAACATAAAGTTTCGAAGTTTGAGAGTTGCTTGGTCCCAAAACTCGAAGCACAATATTATCCCGTAAAAATATTAAATAGGTCGCACAGCTATTTTCGTCTTCCCATCATTATCATAATAATTCTATCACCCCTGCAATTATACCATCCCACGGCTGAGCACGGGCCCTTTCTACTAGTAAGGGGGATTACGCCTTACCACACTCGCCTGGTGATTCTTAAAGAGAATTTCTCAGGTATACAGGTTTCCTCACGATATTGTCCTTCACCGTAAAAGCAACCCATAATTTACAAATTATACTCACATAAATTTAGAAAGTCAGGGGTGCTCTCTTGCGTTTTGAATGTGCGGACATTGGTCACGACAATCCGTTCAACTCCCAACTAGGTTATCGCTGCTTTTCATTTTTAATGCATTTCATTACATCGTACATAATTATTAACTTATATAAGTCATTAATATCCAGTATTCAGTAATTTGAAAGCGGCAACTATCCTTTTCCTTCCTTTAAGGAAAAAGGAGATGAACGTTTGGATCTTTGTTACTCGTTGCCCAAACAGTACATCGCACTTTGAACCTATTTCAGTATTTATAAACAGTTTTGTCCTTGTATACAGTCAGTGTCACACGCGATCGTGCGCACGCGACGGATAAAGTCCGCGTCGATAATTTGGCTGCCGCGCAGGAATTTATATATAAAATATTATAAAAATATATGCGGTACTAATTTTAAGTTTCACCTGTTGTGTTAGATTACTGAAATAGATCTGAACTGCTTAGCAAAATATTTACTAATAATTATTATAGCAACGTAAATACTAAATACGATATATGTATACGTCAATTTCCTGGTCGAATATCGTATCTGACTAATAACTATTAAAAATCTTGTTCAAGCTAAAATCCCAACTAATTGTGACCATTTTTTTTATTTAAACTAAGCTTTAAATATCTATACACAAAATCGCCAATGTTTTAAATGAAAAGAAAGAAAAATGGTTACTTAAAATCGTAATAGAGCTTACAGGTAATTTATTTATGAGCTGTTTTAAACTCAATTTTGTAGAAATCAAAATTTTACAATGTCATTCATAACACGAAAATGTAATAATTACTTTTTCCATTTATTAACATCAAACAAAAATCTTCACGTAACTAATGACTCAAAGAGTTATAAATTATAACCTCAATAATTAATTACTTTTTACTTCAATTATATCTAGTGAGTAGTGTCGGTATTGTTATAATCTCTTTACAAATATTTATCCTTAACTTGCTTCGTATTTGTTTAGTGATGTACAAATATTTGTTTCGGGTCTAGATGTCGTGAGGGCAAAGTCGTTTTAGTTACTAGCAAATACAACCAAGTATATGAGTGAGGTAAATAGAGTATTAATAACAAATACTGGGTATAATAATATTTTTGTTTACTTGTAGTTATCGTTTGTGTCTCTGCTTTGGGTGGAAACTTTGTCTGCTGTCGCTAAGTATTATTGTGTTCCTAAAGCATCGTAGCTAGTATAATTAATTGCTAAACATAGTGAGATTTACATTGTATGAAATATTGGATGTTGAATCGTACATCCCCTTATATCTAAGACGACGGGACGAGGTACATATCAAATAGCAGACGTTCGCCCGCTTCCGCCAACCCAACTCAAAAACCTAGATTTGCTATAAATATTAGTTTGTGGAATCATTGTGAAAAAAAAAATATAAGGAATAATAAAATATATGTGTAAGGATAGTTTGGTAATTCAAAGTTCAAACTGCCGACGTGTTTCTGACGAACATGTTTCTCTCGTCATTCAGTTGCAAAAAAGAAACAAATTACATTCAATGCCTTTACATTATGTTTTGTTTACTTTTAGATTGATTGCTTTACAATAGATTTTTCTCAAAATAATATAATATGTAAGTCTAAACTCTAAACACACCCACAATTCATGTAACGAGGTCATGTGAAAAATAATATGTTTGCATTTTTACTATGTAAACATTATGACACTTGGTCATTCATTTTGTGAGACTATAGGCCGGCGATGGGTTGTGTGATAATTTATCTGCAACAGATTTTAAGCTTTAATCATATTAGACATAGGTCTTTGTTTTTAATATTTCAGAACAGCAAAACGAAAAATTTCTAATAAAGTTATCTTTATGGACGTAACTAATAAATGTTTTTATATTTTTTTAAACAGTATTTTGATTCTTCGATTTTCAAATTATAATTTTTACTTTAATCAGAAAGTAGTGAAACAGTTGTTAATGATTTAAATGAAAGGCATACAGTACTTAATTCAGGATTAAATCACGTCATTGCAGTAGACGGTACTTATTTATTTATCACACAATGTAATTACATAATTGAATAAGGCAAATAGTTTACTTACATAAAACCTGAATTCCAAAATTTCTACATCATAGATGCATAATAATAATTAAAATCACTACGTAACAAAACTATTTATAAAGCGCGCAGTGGGCTGACGTCGAGTAACATCCGTGGAAAATTTCGTTTTTAATTTGGATTATCTAGACTGTACTATAACGTAGTAAATATGTCACGAAAATAGATATAAAACGGAATATTTTACATCGAGAAAACAACCACGCGTATATAATTATACGTTTAATGTTGTAATATAAAATACATTTTGTAAACTTTCTTTTGTTTGATGTTAAGTTTCCAGTACATTAAAGAGTTGCCGACACAGAGCTCTATATTGTACTACTGAACTAAAATGTAAATGTTATGAACTTCAAAACCAGTACTGAGATAATCCTACTAATATTATAAATGCGAAAGTTTGTGAGGATAGATATATGTTTGTTCCTCTTGCACTATAAAACTAATGAACGGTTTTGGATTAAACCTTACAAGTTATTGGTCTTACATTAGAAACAAATAGGCTACAATTTATAATGATTTTGTGTAATTTGGTCACAATGTAACGATACATAACAAGTAAGTCGGAAAAAAAATTATCCCGGAAAATTCCTTCACATGGGCGAAGCCGCAAGCAAAAGCTAGTTATATTATACATCTTTAGCTTTTGATATCAAATAACTGCGCCCAGTATCAAAATTAAAACGAAATACCAAGAATTACTTAATTGCTAAACTTATAACAACATCCTTCAATCATTTCGAATGTGCAAAGAGCAGTGAAAACATAAATGAAATTTCGGATTGAGGTTAAGAAGCTGTAAACTTAAACGACCTTAAATACATTTTCGTTCATAAATAATCCGAAAATATAAATAAAAGGTTAATGATGACGTGTTCCATATAAATTTATTACACCCAAGATTGTTTGGTAGGACAAGCCTTCATAATATAAAAATAAAGAAACGTCATGGTATAATGATTTTGTAGATAAATAATACTGTAGTAGGTATCTTCTTCCTGTGAGCTTTGGAATTGATCTGTATCATTAGTAAATAGGCATAACGTTTGTGACCGAAGGACATTATTTTGTTGATTTTCCTTCAGTGGCGACGGGTCCATAATCCATATAACCCAATTCCTATCGGCTTCCTTTTATGTACAATTTTTATACAATCTAATTATCATCAGAACGATTTGCAAACCCTATTTATTAATACCTATATGTTGTGTCGGGTTGCCTTTCGGAAAAATTCACCTTTGCCTCTGTTGTCCATGTTGCGTTGTAATGAACTGCTACTCATTTATTAAATAATAGACAAACAAACTCATTTAAATGAAACACTTTTCACACGTGTGAAGTTATCTCATGTTCGAAGCCCTGCAGGGTCGTACGTAAGTGTTTATTAACAAACACTTCACCTTGTGTGCAGGCAGTGGCAAAACAATGATACAAAGAATCATGCATATATGTATGTATCATCAAAACTATTTTCTTTGTTTATTCGGACAATAATGATTACTTAAAATTCTAAACATTTAATAAATTATGTGTATATTCATGTATTTTTTTAGTAAGTTTCTCACAATAAAATACGAAGGTAGAATTAAAATAGTTGAATATAGTTTTAATAAAACACACATAACCTTAATGTTTATAATTCTGACGGTACCATCACATATAACGCTGCATATGTATATTTTTTACCTGCACAATACAGAAACTACCTGTTCATTATATTTATAAAGTGCGTCACACAAATTAAGGACACGTATCGAATGTATTTAGCCGCGTTCGCAAAACATAATATACGTGGAAAAGCACGTATTTATAATATAATCCGACAATAACATAACCTGACGCGTCAATGTAAGACAATAAAGTATTTTTGATTTACATGGAAATAAATATACCATATAATTTCATACACCTAAAATAGTTAAATTCTACAGACGAAGAGTATCAATCCGTTTCTGTGGTCGCAGATATCATAAACTACAAACAATGATAAGAATAACGTATTAAGAACAGGATAATACCACCTTATACGCCTCAAATATTGCATTGAGGACATCGAAAAGTGCCTTTTGCTTGACAGATACAAGATTATAATCTTCATTCCAGATTTTTAGTTCGCGGATTTCACACATGTGTTCAATAACAAGGTTCAAAAGAGGTTATTTTACCAAGAAAGGTAATTGGAATTTGGCACAAAACAAAGTCAACAGTTAGTATATTGATGTGTTTTAAAGGGTTGATAACTCTCTCGCTGGTTCCAACTTCCAGCACACCTTGGCCAACAGCCAATCTGGAAACGGAATATTAAACACACGAAGCCTCCGTATTGCATTTAAAAGGACCGACCCGTTTTGGCAAGCTCCAGTAAACTTTTTTTATATGCAAAACCTTAGAATTACATGATTTTTGCTATTGTATTTCATATATTTTCGAAATTGTGCCAAATACAATTTCTTTTGAAACGTATTAATATAGACGAAAGTAATTTAATTAAAACTCCCTCAGGCGAGATACATAGAATTAATAAAGCAAAAGGTCAAAAGAAAATTGCCAGAATTCCATTCGTACTGACAACCTCAGTGGCCTTTGAAACAAAAGTAGGACAAATGGAGGGTGGGTTTATTAAATATATTATTTAATTAATTTTATTTCTGTATCACCTGATGCATGAATAGGGTAGATTATAAAGAAAAGAAGACTAACATGGCCGATGCAATATCAGTTTCGTCAGCTTTTACCGGGAACATTGTCAAAGCGCCAATTCGTCGGCACCTCTTATAGTTTTCGATATTTTTGTCATCTACCGTCTGGTTTATAAACATATTATAGTTACCCTGTAATTTGTTTAAAACTCTAATGCCAATTTGTAGTGGAGTTTTCCTCGTTGGCATCGTTTTTATATCGTAGGCTCTAGAAATTTCTAATTTCCATGGCAACGTCCGAAAGTATCGTTCTAAACTTACACTAAATGTTTATTTTCATTCTCAAGTTCGTTGGTCTCATTCTCCATCATTTGAGTGATAATAATACAAAAAACAGTGACTCAATATTATAAAATGTAAAGGCACTATGTGTAATAGTTTATTTACTTTATTTATTTAAATATAATTTGACTAAAATAACGTTATACTCTTTGTTATCGGTCTACGTACTAGGAGTACAAGGCCATGTGTTGTTTTGATTGCAAAACATTGTTTGCGTTTTTAATCGTGCCTTATAAAAATATACAATGAAACTACTTGGTAAATATTATTGAAGATATTCGTTTTAAACGAAAAATATTAACTTAAAATATTGCTTATTATGGAAACATTACGATAGTTTCGCCTTATTCGTATAATGAAAATATTGAACAATAAACTTACATTAATAGTGAAATTGACCATTTATGATACATCTGTGGTTTTTTATCGCTTGTCACGTCACCGCATTTAGTTTATACGTCTGAATAACACGACGAGCTAGCCAGTTGCCTGTTGATAAGAGGATCACATCTTAGAAATGCGATTTATTTTATAAACATTTTACTTTTATGGATCTCACTCTGAAACCTTGTTTATAATCCCATATAATATCAAATATAATCAATAAACATGGATTATGCTATCACATTATGTCTGTTACCAGCTTTCTACAAAGCGTATTACGGGCTAAGGAAAAACGAATAATATTTTGGAAATAAAGAAGTTAGGGCGACAAAGACTTTATATTAAAAAGTGAAACAAGTATTACCAATATTTTGACAAACCATTACAATCTATTCACAAAGGATACGCCTCCGAGTCGGGATTAGAACTTGTTTACCAACATGACGCGTCCGAGATTAAACAATTACCAGACGCGTGCTAATACTAGTTATAATAAGTAACCTCAATACACGTCACCGTTTAACACACGTAACCGAATGTAACGTGTTTGTTTACGTTGCGTGTGTTATGACTGTTCTTTTAACACTTTAAAGACAACAAATTATGTCGTGATAATAAACGATAGGTCTATCCATACTATTCTAAGGTCTTCCGAAATCAAGTCTCCTCTTCTACTTGCCCTTATACCAGTCTTATGTGGATTTGACACACCTTTCTCAAGCAAATTGTAAAAACGGTATTGATTACTTTACGAGGCATAATGGCCGTTTATTTGATGTCTACCTTTTTTGAAGTATCCAGCCTCAGAGAAATCATTTAAGAAAAGCCCATACAAATTTCCTAACCACAAAGAGCTGGGATTCGGACATAGTACATACTGGTCTTCAGCCAATATATCGACGGTTTCTGCAAGAACTCATTAATTGACCAATACAAAAGTATGAATTAACCCAGTTTTAGTTATATTGTTTTCCTTATATCATCTTTCTTAGATATAATTATGTTAAAAAAAGTAAAACACTATCATATTCTTGAATATTTTTATGCTTATAATCAAGTGAGTATGTTGAATATTATATTATGTTCAAAGCGTTATAAACAATACTTGATGATTTTTTGCCATTAGTGAGTTCCGGCAGTAAACCGACGATATAATATATATATTGCTGCCACTAGGCCAAAGAGACGCTTAGTTCAAATATGTTATATATGTAGTCTAAGGTGCTACCACTGACCGAGTGGGTTATCTTAATGAGATGTGCCCGAGCCCTGCCGCGTGATAATACACGTGAACACCGTCCTGGAGATAGACGTGCACTCGTTAATAAAGTGATCAAGCAAATTAGTTTTGTAATCAAGTAATCTAACAATTGAACAAGGTGGTCGCCTTGCGTGTTACTAAATGAACTACGAGCTGTATCATTCATTCTATACTATTGAGTAGTTGACACAGCAATGGTAGGACTATTGAAGTTAAGAATTAATTTAACAAACGCGAACAAAAGCTTAAATTACTTTTAATTGGTATTCGATAATCAATTAGGAAAGATCGATAACTTACTATCATATTCTACTTAGCTACATTGTTAAAATAACAAGTAATATCATAACTGTCTATTAAATCCTTTATTAATTTCGAGAAACAACTGAACTGCTACAAATCAAACTGAATACTCAATGACATAAAGTTTCCCGCAATATAACAGGAAACATGAAGTTTAATTTGACCTAATTAAGTTTCCCGACATTGAACTAATTCCGAAATAAACTTAGCTTATTATTGATCTTAATAATATTTGTTTCATAATTGTTATTAAGATATAGTTACGTCTTTTAAATAAGGCAAATATTTTTTGTACAGATAAAAACAAGTAACATAGCTGCATAAAAATAATTTAACAAAACTTCTGCTTGTGTTCGTTTCAGAAAATGCAATCAAAGGTGCATTGATCCTGATATGAAACAAATATTTGCAGTTTACAGAAACATTCCTGCAGCGGACAACGAACTCGCGATCCTTTGTTACTGAAGCATGATCGGATCCTTTTAATATCATAAATGCGAAAGTTTGTATCATGTATTGTAAATGAAATTATATGTACATGTTCATATATTCTAATATTACAATGACAAACGCCAATACCACGTCTATTTCCTTTTCAGTGGCCATAGTGGCCATGAACACAAAAGTTTGTTTAAAGTAAACTTAGTAATCCCTGATCAAAATTACCACATTCCATGTCCTCGCTTAACGTGAAGGGTAATTTTTATCCCGATAAAGGAAACATTGAAGTCTTTGGTGGACTTTATTTCTGGAAAGGTCATTGACGCGTGCATAGTCGAGGGCTAAACCTAGTAATTCTAAAAACGAAGCATACGCCCATAAGCCAATAATAGAACTTGTTTACCACCGTTATGTTACCAAGATACAATTACCATACTCGTTCTAATACGAAGTGTTATAATAATAAGTATTTTCAATATATGTCAATAAACGTAGCCTAAATTAACGCGTTTGAATGTCAATAAATCGTCTGTTTATATTTCGTGAATTTACAACACGGGTTTTTTCACACAGTGCAAATACATACATTATAATATTTTATTTAAGTTTGTAGAAACGAGAAGGCCGATGTTAAGCTTAGCCATCTATGCTTAGAAATTAGAATATCCTAATATCATAATCATCTAACCTGTAGCCTCTAGAGAGTACTTATCACTTATCACAAATATTTTGTAAGAAGAGCCCCGAGAAGACATACAGAGTAATTTGCGGCTGATGTAAAAACAATACAGGTGACCAATCAGCACTTCGCCTTGAGTACGTGTGTGACATACAAAGATAAATTCCTTTTGATAAACAACACTGACAAACAACATAATATTTATCGGCAAATGGCCTTACAGCAATTTCTAGATTTCTATCGGTGCAAATACGTCACAATGTGCGTGTGCCTTAAAACACAGATAAACCGTTGTTATTAATGATAGGGGCCTTCGAAATATGTTCTTCTAGAAACCAAGCTCCACGTAATAAAATCATATTTTGTTGACCCTGACTTTTCTGGTAAGTATATCAACAATGTTATCGCATTCACAACCGGATACTTGGGGCTCAAAAGCATATTTATCTTGGATTTCAAGACATTTGGTTCTAGTAACGTTATATAAAAAACAAAACAAATAATGAAATAAGAACGAAATTAAAAGAACATTAATACAAGAGAAATTAAAAAATAAAAAGAACCAAACAAAAATCTAAATGGATCTAGCCTAGCTTAAAACTACAGCATGAACTGAACCGCGGATTTCCAGCGGAACCCAATGCAGATTCCATCTCGTAATAAATAACAAATAAATGTGAAATATAGATATAACGAAAAACAGAAGCCATTAATACTATAAAGATAGAAGCCATAAACATAGCAACAGTTACTAAAAATCAAATCTCAATCATTCTAAATCTGCCATTAGAATAAAAAAACCTGATATTCAGTTTCCTGTTTATTCTATCTGGACAGTCAGTGCACGAAGTGATAAAGTACAGTTATAAAACCATTACAGGATTGTCCTTTTATTGTTAATGCTTAATAGCTTTTCACGTCGTCTGTACATCATGACACAATGACACTTGACACGCATAAACATTAGCTTCTTAATGATAAATTTATGCACCATCGTGGGGCACAATAGGGCACTTTAAACCACAGTGGGCCTTTGTATCGAGTGTGTGTTCATTAGTATATAAAATATTTTATTGGACCAGAAGCCGGTGTTTCTAGATTTATCGGAGACTAGGAATAAGATAGAATAACTGAGAAATATGTCAGAAACAAAACCTTTTATGGGGAAAATCTTTTTTGAAAGCTTATCGTTTATGAATTAAAAGTAGTATATAAATATAATTAGCATTGTAAATACTGTCAGTCGAGTAAAGAAAAAAATAAACATTATCACAATTTATCACAAAGGTGCCCCCTAGCGAAGTTTGCACAGTAACTCGACATGAGTTTATGACTCCTCTTAGGTTTGTTTTATTTAACAAGTCTTATTTTAACACCGAAAAAGTCCTAAAACAAATAATGATGTTGACTTTATTTGTTAAGACTACTGTTCATTTCTATTTTTGATAGTAGTAAGGTACGGTTTGTTTACAACCGGAAAAGTTGTGGTGGTTTTAAAATTTGCAGTATCGGATACAGGCAATGTGGATGGTGATTTTATTATGCATTCAGCACGGCGAGAATTATTTGAGATCGATATTTGTCTACTAATATTATTTTGAAAACTTAATGGAAAGAAATTCCTTTAAGTTTTCAGAATCCAGCATAAGCAATATAGCTTTAGTCCTTTGGGATCTAATGTTTGCTATTCAGAGCGGAAAGTTACAAAATATCTTCGTCAAAATCAACACGTTCCAAATTTACGAAGAGATTTAAAGATTCTCGACTGCGTTTTTCCATTATCACGTCATTTGATAATAAATGTTTACAAATGTCGACCTCGACACCGCTCGTCTTCGGGGAGAACATGAAAGAAATTGTTACGTAAATCGAGTGTATTCCAAATAATAAAGAGTATTGTCATCATATGAATGTAGGGTTCCCAACATTTATTCCGTGAAGTATTTCCAAAACGGGGCATAAAAAATGTAGTACACTTTAAAAAAATATAGTATTTTATGGAAAAAGCAAAAAGTAGACAAATATATATTTGTTACTGATTTTTTAATGTACTGATTTTTTCTAACAACATTGAAGAAATAATATAATTTTTGCAATATAACTGATATGAGGCACGAATTTAGTCGATCGAGGTGCCGCTTTGGTATAAACTAACATTTGAAAACCATGGTAATACGTGTAAAGACAAATCAAATTGTAGTAACGATACATGTTGTCGATAAAACACCTTTTCATTTATGCTTAAACCCCCTCCGCCTCCTCCCTCCAAAGTAATCGACTGATCGTAAACTATATAATCATTTAAGCCGTTCAGTGTTCATGAACTCGAGTGAAGGCATGCTCAGTTTTTGCATAAATACGCATGCGTAAAGGTCAGGAGCAGCCGATTACCACCCTCGTCAGTACCCTAAGTTCAGTTTGATAACAAGTGGCCAAATCATCAATTACGAATATAATATAGTTAACTTTTCTACCGCCAAGTCGACAGATCCGGTTATATCCGCCTTTAACTAGTTAATGCGACTGCGAGCTGAATGTTTTTATCAATAATAAAGTTCGGTGCCACGCCTCCAACGTGCTAATTCGCGGCGTGAATGATCGTTTCATTTCGTCATCAGAAACCAGATGTGTCGTCACATGACTAGCCATACGAGCGCTCGGCCTTCAGTTAGATTCAGTATAGACAAGGTACTCGCCGCGGCTTCGATCGGGCAGTACTAGACGTCTCCACAGATTAGTTGGTTCGGCATGAGGGTCTACATACCTAACTATTATTATGGCAGTCCCTTTGGAGAAAATAACAAAACAGGCAATTGGACACTTTATATTTTTTGTTCAAATCCAATCTAAAATGTATTTTTTGTCAAGTTTACATATATCCTAGTTTGCAAGGAACTTAATTATCAGTAAGAACTTAGACAGGAAGTCAAATGATATAAAAAGTAAAGTTTGGGCGTGGAAATCATGTTTTACATACATACTACAATTTTAACGAATTTAAAGTCATTCAAAGTACAGTCAAAGTCAATCAAAACTAGCTTTAAAGTCTTTTAAAAAAAAACTTCTATTATTTCTTTTGTCTATAAAACCTAAGGTCTACTTTCAACTTCGATAAACAGACAAATTTGTTACGTAATATGTATTACTGGATTATTTGATTGTTACGTTTAGCAGACGTGAATATCCGCAATGGCCTCGGCGAGATATTCCGATCATTTTGCGTTTTAGTTAAAATTTTTATGTACACTCATAAAGTCGGGTTTTATTGTCATGTTTACCGTGACCATAAGATTAATATCTCCGTGAACGAAATAGGAATATTTAAAATTTCCACTTACAAATAAAATTAGATTACATCTGTACAAATCCGAGTAAGGACTATATAATTTAATATTTAAATCTCTTTTATAAGAGGAACAAATGTATGAGATTTATTATCTGCTTATATGTAAGCGACGATCACACCTCCCTCTAACAGTTATGTTCAAATATCTCAGGGTTATGAAGTCTAATTCTAGAACAAATTACCAAAACGATCATTCGTGATCTCATGGAATTTACAACGAAGGTAACAGGCACCTTTAAGATCTATACGTGGCGAACTACATGGAAGTAAAATATAATAAAGGTCTAGATACTGCGTCGTATGCCGTCCATAATCAATAAAATACAAACAATACAAAACCGTAATAATGCATTGTCCCCACTTTAATATTTTATTACATATAAAATTGTATTTCAATATAAATTGGCCCCGTACTATAACACAGTATGTTCATGAAATCAATTTTATGCTCTAGAGAGGAACGAATTTTTAGCAGTTCATTATAGTTATTGGACTAATGTGATCGTGTTCCCAATGTAGAGAGAATGATACGCTCATTGATTTTATAATCGGAATACAGCCTCAAGAATAATCGAACTCAGCTTTAAGTAGAACAAATTTTATACAACTACCCAACTATTGATAACGGGCAAGAATTGTTTGATATTTTCTTCTTTGGTCTTATAAAATTCTACAGTATTCTACCACTTTTACTAAAACATTGGAGCTACATTGGAATTTTGTGTGCAGCTACTAAACGAAAATCAAATATTGGTCAAACGGGAACTAAAAAAACAGTAGTAATACCACTTTCACCAACTACATCTATAGGCTCCATGGCTTCGGCCATGACGGGTTTTGTGACACCATATTGATGAAAATGCGTGATTGCGTGTAACTTTAGTAGCTAATAACTCAGAATCTAATATTAACTTGAAGAAATAAGAAGCGATCAACGAGAGGCGTTGGTCGATGGTCGCTGAAATTATGTTAACCAAAACACATTTAACTATAGGGAAAGGCATTCAATTTGAACTGTTGGTGCTCTACCTATTTCAGTGAATGTAAATGTCTACTCCCTAAAGGCGACTCATCTAAACGAATTATTATGGTATTTCATTGCGTGTATAGTTCTCGTGATAGTATGATAAGTGTTTTGTCCAGTGCAAGAAATAGGGCGTTAACCCCAATACAGATTTACCATATTAAACGTTAGTTAGCTAATAATATACCGACATTTTAACTTCCTCCTGACTTAATCATCAAGTCATCTACAACACGAGTTTTTATAACTTCACCGCTGTACCCTATCAAAGAGTTCCGGACACAGCTTCCTTCCGACCTTACCTTACTCAGGGCCGGTAAGTGTCTCGCGTTTAACCTCTGTCACACAATTAGGTCTTAACTTTATTTATAAACGGTAAGAAAGCTGACTAATATTGAATGTTGGGATAAGAATATTTCGAGGAACGGAATTATTCTACTATAATTATCTATCTATGCCAACAAAATCAAATTAATCTTGGGATAAACAGTGTCTGGACTCGATACAAAAAATTAAGAGATTGTAAATATAGATCTTATAATTAGAGATTGTTTGACCACGCGATACGAATCATATTCTGGTGTTTAGATATAGTAAGTATTGCTGTGCGAGCCCAATCAATTTTTAACTCCTCGTCTGAAATATTAAGTAGGCATGTGTACGTGAGTTGAGAACGAAATACAAGTCCTTAAATTATTCTCTCCCACACTAATTCGGTCCAAATTTGCAGAAGAAGCCAGTTAAATCCAATTTAAGATAATCAATCGTAGGTGTAATGATTATAAATTATTGCAGATCGTTAAAATACGTGTCATATTGCGTTAATTCGAAATCGTTGAGCGTTTGCAAGCGGTAAAATATTTATAGCTTTGATATAAATCAGCATTCATACCTAACTACAAAATCCAAGTTTCATAAATTCCGATATCACCTATTAATAGGGTTCAGAGATTTTCAGACTCTGCGGCGATAGTAACGTATTGCATATCAGGATAATATTGTTTTCAAAGTTGGCAATAGTGCGGATTAGGCAGTACATGATCCTTTTATATTTACAATAGAACAAAGAGTTTAGTGTTAGTTATACACTCAATATCCTTTGTTTATGTACTTTATATAGAATGACATGTTTGTATTGAAGTGCGATCTAAACATGCCCACGTGTGGCAATATTTCGTAAGTGCACAAATGGTTATCCACTTTTGTATGAATAGTGAAGGTGATATCCCCTCAAAAACAGTCAAACATTGTTCTTTGTAATATTGTTCAAATAATTTTCTGACTACGATATTAGCCATATTATTACGTTGTAGTGAGGTACGCAATAAGATTTTCGTGTTTACTTGTTTTTTATTGTTAGATTACGCCGATCAGGTTCAACGTATTTTGTCTCGCCAATATAGATAAAAGGAACAACGGTATCAATAAAGATACTCTATTCCAATTGCAACAAATAAAACGAACAAAGACTTAAGTGTCCGAAAAAATACGAGACGAAGTCACGTTTCCGTTTCTCGGTGCGAAGTGCAGACAAGGAACTTGATTTTTCTCTTTCTTATCTTACAATATGCAAGTCACTGTTTATGACTGTGCTAGATTATAATATCCTAGTACTTTGAACTTTACTATTGTAAGTTTGAAAATTTTATACCTTCCTTTATTAAGTGTATAGCTATATTGATGTACAAATGCTCATCTACGTTGAAATGCAGGCCTGGTAAGGTATTGTAAGAATGAATAACGTTTATTTTTTAATAATTAAAAACACTAATTTTGCAATTTAGGTCTTGGATACGGGCTTGTTAAGTGATAAAAGTAATCGGCATAATCTTATCGACAGTATTATAGGTTTTTTAGTTAAATATATAAATTAGTCAGTGATAAATTGATTGACGAAAGCATCAGCACGTATATTGTTTATTAGTTTTATAGGTTATCTAATTAAGAGTTTTTAATTATTTTCTGATTGGAGAAGTAGATCAATCATAATGATAAAAGACGATTGTTCCGATCAAAAATTACAGTATGTATTTACTCTATTGTGTGACTCAATTCTCGGACCGTAATGAAGAACTAGTGTTGCACATAATTTGCAAATTTATTGATTAGTTGAAAAGCCAGGATGCACTGTAAAACATTTGCGGATGCGTTTCCCGACAGAGGCGGTGTCGTGCCTAGAATATTAACATGTTATTGGTAAACAGTAAACACTGAGTAGTAACTTCCTGTTAGCGGAGGTCAGATTGTACTCCTAATGATAATTACTATGTACTTGTCGACGAACTTTTCTAAACAATATGTCTCCTTACTTGACCTCTGATAAGTATATCCTTTACGGACAAATAAATCTCACGCAAGCCTAGGATAACCTGTCCGTAAATATAAAATCTACGTGTGGTATACTATGTGACAATTTGCTGTTGGTTTAAGGTTTCAAGTATTTAGGAAATAAAAAAAAAATACAGCACATTGTATAATACACCTATATTCAACACAGACTAAAGTAGGATTTTACAAGATAAAAGCCTATTTATTGGCTTGTTGGTCCAAATGGCTTTCAAGTTGGTACTCCACTGACCAGGCAAAAGACTACATAGATCGACTTTGTGTACGTAATGGGACATCACAAAACCGCGATGACTGTTTTTTGTCCATTATAAACAAGTAATCTCTCACCAACAAAGAATAATATACAGAACGACGCACTTCATGCTTATTTTTTATAAAAGTACCATTCAGTTACAATGATTTTATTTCATCAGAGACCCGGTTACGTAGAGTTTTTTTGGAGCGTCGCCAGTTGTTCACAGACTGTTTACAAACACGACGAATTCTCAAGCATTCTTCATTTGAAATCTTTGTATCACTTCTCAATTGGATAGATACAAATGAAAATAGAATCAGCAAAATTTTTGTTTGACACGTTCTGTCTAAGCAATATCCGATGCGGCCTTGCACACACGGTATAACTAGTATTAATAAATTTTAAGACAAATCGCCAATGCTGACGGAATAAATAAAAAATCGTGACGCACATGTGAATGATAGTATATTTTAGTTGAACTAAAATAAAATATAAACAATGTTGCGTCGGTATAAAAACAAATATAAAAAAAAACCAAACACATTCGACATAACGACTTTCCTCAAAAATATTTTTGGCTTAAACTGCCGCAATCCGGAAACACCACGGTGTCGTGCCAACCCTAATCACATTAAATCAAGATAGCACAGAACGTGTGTTCAATGTTGTACTTTGTACCTATGTTTTTCGAGAGATAGGTGAAATCTTTCATGACAGTTTCCGCTAAGATGACACGACAAAGTGTTTTTTCAAAGATTAAATGGCATCGTAATGTTTGTATAGAATTAAGACAATATCCACTTTAAAATTCCGCGCGTTTTATTATATACTTAATTGAATTTTATTAAGTAATATATAATAATATAAGACTGAAGCTATTTCGTTTACACAGGAATACACCATGCATTTTATCCTTATTTATAACTTTCAATTAATTGTGATTCTAGACTATTAATCAATACCTTTCCAAACATGAAAATCAGAGTATCATTTAAACTAATCTTAAGATTGTCATTATATTTGATACTTCGCGTTCCGGAGTGTTACTGCCACCCAAGAACCTCGCTCAACAGGTCTCCAGGTGAAAGTTAATAACAAAGTGCATTAGTGTATATTAAATATTAAAAACAGACCAACGGCCGTTGACCTAGATTTAAACATAATACGATGTTGACTGTAAAAATAGAACGTAGAGACGACATTTTGTTGGAAAGAATATACTTATCATACAATAATTCAAAATATTTATAGTTAGCGATTTGATTTTGAAAATCATGAACGAACTCCAAATCTACAGGAGTGCACACAAGTAGATACTATTAATGTAATTGATAATAATTTAAAACCTTTTTAATAAAAAAGTATTAACCAGGTCGTTTGTTAATTAACATTCCTAAAATAAGGGCTTTAAAATATATATCTCCATATTCCGTACACCGTAATTAAAATATAACGTTAATGTAATTCAATTGATCAGTACCTGACACAAATATGCCAAAATTAACCCTAAGACGTACTTAAAAAACTTTCGCGATCCCTTGAGAAATCCAACACCTAACTCAGAATACAATCGCATGGATACGTGCAAGTGAACATGTATTTATATGAGTCATTTTATAATGTCAATGCTGATTGAAGAAACCGTTGTCCGAAAAATGGCACTGTTTAGTGTTTACGTAAAGTTATAAACTTGACCACAGTCACGTATACCAATACGCAGAAATATCTTCGAAACACCAGAATCCGTAATGGATATTGTTTGATACATTATGAAAACAATAACACACTATTGTGTTTTAGATTAGTTCCTTGAAACGATCTAGTAATGTGTATGAATACAATCAAATATATGCAGGAATTCCGAGCAAGAGGTATGCAAAATTGCGAATATACGGTCAGCGTCACGACACAAATAGAACTATCCTCCAATCCGCACACCACCGCTTTATAAAGGCACCAACTACCCCAACTACTACATTTCTCCCACTTTACTGCATAAAGTGAATCATTTCCGGCGCTGACCATACTCGCAAGCCCGCACGGACCAAATAGTCCCTCTTTGCCTTCTAATTTTTAATTACAATATTTTATAATATCTAAACATAATATAATTTGACACTTTTCTCGCGAATACTTGTTTCCATAAAACTAAACAACCGGAAGTCCAAAATAAATCAAATAATTCATTTAATCATAAAGAACGCGCCGTCACGCTCCTGCGTCTTCACACGTCCTCGTGTGTTTCATCGGATGAATGATCTGCAAAACAACAAGATTATGTTTGTATTTAAACAAGCTCGGCCATACTGACAGAAAATAAAAATCCCACGTAATAATTGTCATGCCAACAGAGCAGTTACATACAGGGGCTTGTCACACGGACAGCTTTGTCACACAGACAGCTTTGTCACACAGACAGCTTTGTCACACAGACAGCTTTGTCACACAGACAGCTTTGTCACACAGACAGCTTTGTCACACAGACAGCTTTGTCACACAGACAGCTTTGTCACACAGACAGCTTTGTCACACAGACAGCTTTGTCACACAGACAGCTTTGTCACACAGACAGCTACATAGGTACTTACTTTTGCCGTCATCGGCACATCCATGGACTTCAAGTTTGTATTTAGTTCCAATGGAACATAACACTCCGGCATAGCACGTAAACGATCGTGAGCATATTTGTATGTTCTATTGGAATTCAATGCCTTAAGTAAATATCTGTCACCATTAAGTAACTGAATGACACGAAAAGGGCCTTTAAATTTTGCTTCCAATTTGGTTTGATTCCGCTCATGATTTTCCCAAAAGCACAAAAATCACCCTCTTTAAAATGCTTAATTCTTGCCTTAGTTCTATCAAATCGTTCTTTTCTGTTACTGCACTGTTTTGAATAGCATGTGCTGCACGTTCACGAGCTTCCGATAAATTTACAATATTTTCATATGTATCATCTTCTAAGGTCATTAGATCGAGGGTCTTGCTACTTTCCCAATCAATAATTCTAAAGGACTCGACTTGGTCACTCGATTAATTGTACTGTTTAAAGCAATCTGTACATCTGGCAAAGCGTCTTGCCATGATTTGTTATTTCCGACTTCAACAGCTGTAAGCATGTTTTTTAAAGAACTCATCACTCGCTCCACCTGACCATTAGCTCGACTAGTTCCTGTAGCAATCAGGTGGAGAACAATACCATGTGAATTGCAAAAGTCTTTAAAATCTTTGCTAGAAAAACATCTCCCCTGATCAGCTATAACGCGAGCCGGGGCACCAAACAGAGAAACAATATATTTAAGAGCTTTTATGGCACTATTAGTATCAATGTTAAGTGTATGATGCAAGAGGGTATATTTTGTAAATGAATCAATCATCACGAATACGTATTCTTTAGTATCATTTTTTCCGCTAGAAGTTTTCCTGTGGCATCTATGTGAATAGTATGCCAAGGTGTAGATACTTTAGGAATAGGATGTAATTCCGCTTGAACTTTACCCGAATGAGATTTTGATATCTTACACGTAATACAATTATCCACAAATTTGCGTACGTATTTGTTCATGTGTGGGAACCAATAATGACAATAAGCTTTTTGTAATGTTTTCTCCCACCCCAGGTGCATAATACTTTCATGTATGTGATTAATTACAGCCCACTGAAATGATCTAGGAACAATAGGCAACCAGACACTGCGATTATTTCTTTCAATTTTTCTGTGCAAAATTCCACGTCGGAGCTCGTATGTTCCCCGTACACTTTGGTCGATGGAATCATTTTGCAAGTTCGATATTATTGACGTTATTTCAGAATCCTTTTGCTGTTCTGCTTGAAACCAGTTATCACTTATCTCGGTAAGATTAACCTGCTTTTGAGTAGTTTTTGTTTCAAGCATTTGGGAAACGGGGTTTCGAGATAAGAAATCTACATGCTCCATTTGTTTTCCAGGTCTATACTCAATGTCGAAATCAAAGCTTTGGAGGTAACACCACCACCTATGAACGCGCGGCGTTAAGTCTTTTTTTGACATAGATGCTTTAACGGCATTGCAATCTGTTACTACTAGAAATTTACGACCCTGTAAATAATGTTTGAAATGCTTTATTGCATTAACTACTGCTAACGTCTCGAGTTCATATGAGTGGTATTTGGATTCGTAAAGAGTTGTTCTACGACTATAATATTCAATAACAGAAAGTTTATCGTCTTTTCTTTGCATAAGAATGGCACCATATCCTTCAGAGCTTGCATCCGTGTGCAATTCAGTAAGACATTGGGGGTCAAAAATAGTTAAAACTGGTTTTCAGTTAAAACTGTAATAATTTTTTGGCGAATGTTTTCAAATTCTGGGGTCCACTTTATGTTACCTTTTGGGCTGTAAGTCTGTAAAGGGCGCGGTAATTTGAGAAAACCTTGAATGAATTGGCGAAAATATGATGCAAGACCAATAAATTGTCTCAGTTGTGTGGCAGTTTGTGGAGGAGGCAGTTGGATTAAAGCATTTATTTTACGCATATTTGGTCTCAACTCACCAGAAGTCACCAGGTATCCAAGATAGTTAACGTGAGTTTTAAGAAAAGCACATTTATTTAGATTTAGAGAAAATCCGGAATTCGTCAAAGCTTCTAATACTAAATTTAACCTTTGCAGACCTTCTTCAATAGTTCGTGATGGAATTATAATATCATCAATGTAGCATACAGCAAAAGTTTCTGAAAGACTACCAAGAGCTTTATTAATAGCTCGCTGATAGACAGATGGTGCGTTTCGAAGACCAAATGGCATTGTTATATATTCAAACTGCCCCTCAGGTGTCACAAAGGCTGTTTTTTCGATCGAGTCGGAATGGACGGGAATTTGGTGATAGCCGCTAGCCATGTCCAAGGAAGTAAAATATTTGGCACCAACTAAGCGCTGTATTTGATCGCCAATCAGAGGTAAAGGGTACCTATCTGGAATAGTATTACTGTTTAACTCCCGATAATCTACGCAGAGGCGATCGGAACCGTCCTTCTTTTACTAATAATATTGGACTGGCAAAGGGCGAACAACTTTCCCGAATAACCCCAGCAATAAGAAGTTCTTTAATTTTTTTACGCACTAATTCCCGTTCATCGGGGTTCATTCGATATGGACGACGTTGCACTGTTCGACTAGGATCTATAAGTTTTATTTCGAGGCATCCAGAGCTAACTTTGCCTGTTGGTATACCTTCAATGAAGAAGTGTGAATATTTTTCAACTAAACTCTTTAGTTCTGCGAGGGAGTCGGAAGACACATCAGTGTTTATACTATTGAAATTGATTACACTTTTACCGAACTCACATTGTGCAATAACTTGAGATTTGTTGATGGTTAATTTATACTGTGAAATTTCGACTGAAAACCCTAAGCCAATTAAATCTCGTCCTATTAAAATGTCGTTACTCAATGAGCTGTCAGGAACTACATGGAATATTAACTCAACAGAATAGCCTTGAAGCGTAACTGTCGCTGTAATTTGAGTATTGCAGCGAAGGTTTGACTTTCCTATACCTAAAAGTGTAACTAATTGATAGTTTCTTTCACCCGGAAAATGTTGAGCCACGGTCTCTTTAATTAATGAACATTCAGACCCGGAATCAAAACAAAATGAATACTTCTCACCCAGATTATAAAGGTGATCCTCCGCCGCCCTAATGGTGCAGACATTTACTCTTCGCTCTACAGTGGGTTCCTCGTGGTCTTCGGTTTTTCTTTTCTTTTGAGTACAATGCGGTGCTATATGTCCGGTCTCGCCGCAGCGGTAACAAGTAACAAGTTTTGTCTCCTTGTCTTGCCGCGAGTTGGTTGTCGTTTGTGGAGGATTTGTGCGATTTATTGTGTTCCGATCTTTGTTTTTATTGCTAAAACAATCACTAGATATGTGGCCAATCTTTCCGCAATTATAACATCGTCGTGGTGGTTCTGAACGTGCTTTCTTAGCATCACTTGATTGGTTAGTTTTGTCAGAAGGTAGTAGAGTTCTTTTCCGGTGCACAAACGGCATTAGTTCACGTTGTAGCTGGACTCTTGATTTTATTTCTGTTGTAAACGCCATTCTTCGAATTTGATCATCCGTACGCGACACATGTGCCAATGCAACACTTATTGCGACTTCCTCAACAGTCATTTTGTTCCATCGTGTCATTAATGTGTTCAAAATACGGGACACATATGTAGACATATTTTCTCCATCATTCGGACTGTTCGATAAAATCTTGAATAATGTAGCGGCTGGTGTTTCAATAGTATCAAACCGAAATAGAAAAAGATTTTTCAGTTCTGACCATGTAACATCAGGATGACTATTGTGTGCCAACCATGTTGCTGCCGAATTTTTCAGGGATTTGCTTAGAAGCATTATCAATTTACTCCCATTTGAAGGGTTGTCTTTCAAACAGATTTCTACAGTGTTACACCATGCCTGTGCATCCGCTTCTTGGTCGTCCGGATTAAATTCAGGTAAAATAATTTTATTCTCCTTTTTCTTCGGCTCCAAGAAAGTTTTCATTAATTCCATCATGTTACGATGTTGCAGTGTCAAAAGATTCCTCAATTGGTTTTGGTCGGTACATAGTATAGGGCTGACACATCCTTCACTATTGTTTTCCGTTTCTTGGTCCATCCCACTTCTGATGCAGGAATTCCGAGCAAGAGGTATGCAAAATTGCGAATATACGGTCAGCGTCACGACACAAATAGAACTATCCTCCAATCCGCACACCACCGCTTTATAAAGGCACCAACTACCCCAACTACTACATTTCTCCCACTTTACTGCATAAAGTGAATCATTTCCGGCGCTGACCATACTCGCAAGCCCGCACGGACCAAATAGTCCCCTCTTTGCCTTCTAATTTTTAATTACAATATTTTATAATATCTAAACATAATATAATTTGACACTTTTCTCGCGAATACTTGTTTCCATAAAAACTAAACAACCGGAAGTCCAAAAATAAATCAAATAATTCATTTAATCATAAAGAACGCGCCGTCATATATATTTTTTATACCACTTTAGCAATATAATAAATGATTGATGGACCATTGACGCCTTTCCAATAGATTTACAATCATGTGATCTCATCTACAGGCAATATTACATACAAAATATTATATGCTTCAGACAAGTTAACATAAATCCCGAATAAAATAGCAGGACAAAGGAATACAGTTCTACGTAGATATAAGATTCATAAAAGTCCTAGGATTTAGTATTTGCAAAAAATATACAGCATATACTATAGGAACTAGCGAAACATCTTTTACAAGACCATCTGATACGGCCAATGGAGGAAAACATCATTTATACATATCCATGCTGTCATATCCGTGTTCTAATAAAATCAGACGTGCAGGGAGCGGTTTCGTATAAGACTAACAAGCTTTAACATTGACCTAGAGATTGACGTGGCAACGCGCCAAACCGTACTCAGTACGCCAACATTCATTAATACGCGCGTCACTTGGGAAAATGCCTATCATCAATCCAACGTGTGACCATTTCACCTGTCTACGGCTGATTGAAACAAGCCAAGATTGAACTGAATTATGAATCAATATGTATGACTTAAGATAGACGCTTTAAAATCGCGACTCGGGCTTAATCCAGATATTCGTTGGCGCGAGTTCGTAGTAGCCAATAAATAAATACAAGTAGATTTAAAACGAAAAATTGAGAATAATTAAATATGCATATCTTCTGCACTTCGGTGCATGCAGGTTTACTATTTATGTATGGATGAATGCCTATCTAGTAATCTTTAAATGCCAGATTTTCCACAAAAATCCCTTAATGAGTTCTAGATGATGAGTAAGTAGACAATGGATAATAATGGTGAGCAGCATTTGTAAATCAAAAGTTTTGCTATTCATCATGAAGACTATATTTTTTCATATAGGATCTCTAGATGCATGTAAAAATAAAGCTAGTAATTTCTTTTTGGCAATGGATGTGTCGTGGAAAGATTCCTTTTTTTTCAACACCAAAAGATCTTCGTTGAAGATAATGCCAATTTAAAATTCAAGTCCAAATATAAATTTCGTAGGGCAAGCTGGCTCACGCCCTTTGCGAGCAGTAGTTTCCTGAAGTCCAGGGTTCAGAAGTTCTGAGGCCAGGTGTGGCTGAAAACCAGCACTGGCTGAATTTTACAACTCAGACAGCCCTTAGCTGACCTACTTCCTTTTGCCATTATTATTGGTAAAATTGCTTTTTTCTCATGTTGTTAGTTACTTTATTAGTTTTAATTTTAGCAATATTTTTTTTAAGTCAATAGATACGGCGCGGCACGTCTCAGAACCAACTTCAGAAAGGTCACTTAATTAAACGATAAAGTGACCCATGATCGCCTATAAAACCAAAATATTATAGTAGCATTTATTACATAAAGAAGCACTGATAACAGCATAACAGCGTTATCGGTCAAAAACAACGCTGTTTATTCGCTATGATAATTGATACGCTTTGTTACGTACATTTTATCTAACACAATAAAAGCAGTGTCTGTCTGTGTGCCAGTATATGAAATGGGGACACTATCATATTTCTGTGTGCATGTGTTTGTTACTTGCTTGTTGAGGGCCGTGGCCGTCTGCGAAACATGTACTACAAATTGTGTCATATTATTGGCAACTTGTCAGTTGATTTTAAATGGAAACGGTCTTCGTGCCATGTTTGACACTATCACCACCTCACAAATCTTTTTACAGATATTGGTTGCTGAGTAAATGACACGTCATACTTATCCAGTAGTCAAATATGTAGGGTATTGACGTCATAACCGGTCGCTAGGAATTTTGCATTCGCAAATTGCAACAATTAAAGCCGTAGTGACGCGCGATGCAGAGGAACTTGGGCGCTATCCCGAAAATTTGAAACGTAATTGCGGATTTTATTTCGAGCGTAGAGTGAGTAATCTATTTAGTACTCAAAGGGAAAACTCATCACGTAGGATGAAAGAAAAGAAAGAAAACATTTATTTGTCACAGCTTACATATATACGACGTACTAATACTCCTAATACCAGTTTAAAATAGAGCAAAAAAAATAAGATTTGAGGGAGTTTGTACACCGCGTCGTCGCTGTGACATGTGGGTACCCTCTGACCACTCAGCAAAACTTATTGAGCTGTAGCTCAAACCACACCGCCGATTTTCAACAAAGCAACACAATGCCACAATGTTGATTAACAACATGAGTCACTGACCCATATAGCCGCGAAACATTTCGGTCGATCGTCCCTGTGCGATATTTATAGGGTTTCACTCAATATCATTAGTGGCCCTTTGAAATACGTGACAATTTCAGCATCGTTTGTCTAATTGCGGAAATACCTTCACGTACGATTAAAATACGATGTCAGACAGGCGGCTGGTCGTAAATCTACGTCAAATAGTTTCTACAAAGTGAAAAAGTGTTGTGTCGAGCACATATAGTGACCAGTAGTATAAGTGCAAGTGGAAGAATGTAAGTTTTGACAGGTGACTTAATATTGTGGGCAGGGTGAAGTTAGTGACAGGTGGCGTCGAGACTTTTTGTTTATTATGACAGGAGGTTAAATTGACTAACTTCAAGGCAGCCATGAATTTGGCGGGAGCTAAACGGATTGCTAAAATTCGTCACGTATCTCTTGCTTTTTTTACCAAAATAATGAATGAACACTGTTGATGAAAAACAGAAAATGATTTTTTATTCCTATAAAATATACAAGAAAACCAGTATCTACACACATGTCCACTGATATAAGTATATCAATGGAATTAATATATCATGGACATGAAATAAGCTTTGTATGGCTTTTAAATACCAAATAGTCTTCATAAATATGAAAGTTTCATAGACATGTCAAATCAAATGCAGTGTAAAAAAATTCCCTTGGCTTTTTAAAATAGTTTTTTTTATAATAATTCTATTTTTTTTTATTGAACCAAAGGAATGCTTGCAAGACTTTACACTAGACCAACTAATTCCATTACGTAAATCGTAAGAGGGATGCTCACAACATCCAAAAAATAATGGATAGAAAAGGGTTATAGATATTTGTGGTAGACAATAATATGCACACAAAGTGTCAAACATCACTATATAATTGTACTTTAAAGTGTTATTATTTTAGAGCCAATTCTTACAATCATAAATATATACACGTACACACACACTCACACTTTTTATCTCTGGAGGGGTAGGCAGAGGCACAACTAGTGCACACACTTTTCGCAACGTGTATTCCATACCATGATATGACAGGGGGCAAGCCTAACACCATATATGGCACACATTTTATACTCCAGGCATCAGCCTAGAGTCAGTATCAACCAAGTAGAAAAGCCCAATATTAATGAATGCCTTGGGGATCGAACCCAAGACCTCAGCACTGAATTAGAACCATAATACAACTGCTCCACCGAAGCAGTATTATTATATTACACAATATATAAGTAAACATTCTTGAGACATAAGATAACGTCAGTTGACAATTAGTGAGTGAAGAATATTCCAAATAAATTTTATCATTTCTAATTAATATTGAGAACAATAATGAATAATATGTTGCAATAAATAAAGATCTATCTATCATACAACTCTGATTTTAAGTATATTCATATGAGTAGATAATTAATATAGTGAAGGTATAATTTTTATAGTTTATTCCATTTCTAAAATAGGTTTTATTGGCATATTATATTATGTGAATAAATATTTAGTTGTAAGTTTTGTCACACACAAAAACAAAATAAACCTAGCCTGAATAACTAATTATACAAACATTTATTTATTAAGTAATTAACCTCTTGTTAATATTAAATATTTGAATCAGTGTTGTTAGTGAACTCATGTTATCATTTAATAGAAGCAAAAATGTTTTAAAAACTGTTTACTATGTGAACTGATATAAATTGATAATTTATGAAGTGAAACCAAAAATATAAATTATTTGGTTTTAAATTCTCTTATTATTCCATACAAAACAATAAATTCATAACTACATTTTACAATAGATATTACTTATGAAATAAACTGTTAGATAAGGGTCTACTTATTTATAATTGTAATGTGTATAGTATTTATGATGTATGATGAAAAAAAAAACATTTAAAAATACAAAGTATCAATGGAACTTGTTTATTTAATATGTCTTGAGTCCTGCCTGCCAGACCAGTAGGTAAAGAGATTTCAATAAAATAATTCAGTTATACATTACAAATAATATTGAATGAAACTGTAAAATAAACACACAATGTCAAAGGGATTGTTCAGTATGTTTTATTTTTCACAACACATTATCACTGGTTAATAAAGTCAAGGACATACATTTATAGTTCTTGCTGCAGTCCAAACAATATTTATAAATTGTATTATATAGCAATGGATAAATAAATGATACATTAGGTGAAAAAATGTAATATATATTATTTTATTACTTCTAAAAATAAGTGATATAAGTTATAACATAAACAGCATTCCGTTTCTCGTTTATGGCATAAAAATAATTTTCATTAGACAAAAGAAGCAAATCGGTATTACGCAAATTCCGATGAAATGTCGGAAAAAACTAAGTTATTTAGAATATTTAGTATACCTATATTATATGCATGGAAAGTTTGTTTTTAATGTTTGGTGATGATTATGCAAGTAAAATCGATACATTAATGACGAAGAAATAGTTTTTCTGTGTAAATATACACTAATCTTGCAATACTTAGAGGAAACCTCCAAACTGGTAAGGTCATAAAATCTATAGATTTTATAAATATCATAAACTTTTGCGCATGTTATGTTTATGTATATTCTAATAGGGTCAAATTGCTGACCTTGACATAAAGTCATTGACAAGATTACGAAATTAAAAAATCATTGATAAAATTAAACACTTACCAAAGTCTATAAATTGCTTTATAGACAGCGGCGAAGGGTTGAATTGCGAATAGAAATCAAGCATTTTCGTCACATTCGTGAATATAGCTCCTGCTAACCTCATTTTGAATGATTTTCACTGACAATTGCTACGAAAATAAATGTTAAATACACACGTAAGAAGTCCACAGTCACAACAGGTTGATACACATAACGATTACTTTTAAAATAATGAAAGATACTAAAGCAACCGTCACCGGTTCTAATTTTCTGTGAAAAACTTAAGTCCGCAGAACAAAATAATTATCGAGTAGGTACTCCTCGAACCGCAGAAATTCTCGACTGCACTGGTGTTGCGAGCGCCACTCTGTTTTTATAGGACGGAATTGTATATGTATCATGAAATGAAATTCTGACGATAAAAATTTTATAAGAACTAAAATAATATAATTGGTTTTGTAAACTACGAACGTGACTAATAAAAATATATTGTTTTTTTTTATACATTTATAGAAATTCAAAACATGTTTAAAAACAGACACCTCATAATACCGGGTTTATACACTCGGAATGGCATCTGAATTCAGAGGTAAATATAGAATTTGAAGGAAGTGTCAAGCTGACACATGCTTTCTTAAAAATTTAGAAGTGTTGCCACTTTCCCACTCTACTTTTAAAAAAAAAGTTAGATCACATTGAATTAACTAAATTTACGAAAAAGAGCTTCAGCTCAATTAAATATATTATTAATTAGATCATTTAATTTAACTAATTGACAAGTATTGTTTCTGTCCATGTCCACGCATTATTTGAAAATATAGAAAGTAATTGATACTAGAGACATAAATAAAAATATTTCCAAATTAAAATATAAACTGTTTAAATGCCAGGTCTTGTGAAGTATTAAGTAAAATATACCTTAAAATTATTAAAGTCTTACAAAATTATTCATATACCCATTTAACCCTTTAAAATAAAATTAATTTCGAATGCTTGCCAATATCATTCACTCAGATTAATCTCAGAAATTCAGAATTGTTGAACCTATGAAAAATTAATTAAATCATGCCACACGGTATGGGGCTTGGAATGGTCTTTACGAAAATTAATAGTTGATGATTCCGTTTCTGAATTCAGATCTTTGTTTCGGATGTATAGGCTAGGCTTATCAGTCGAGATTTAAAGTTATGGTGTCTTTACTCTTGACAGTTGGCACTTGACAGCTGCCAGAAATGTTGCCTATTTTAATGGATTTACCTCTAAAACGAATGATTTAGAGGCAAACCTTTTATCAGTTACGTCTACTGTTGCGCAACAACTTTGTGCATCTGCAGTTCTAAAAATAGACAATGCTTGTAACTCCCTATTTTACTATCAGGTGCTCAATGGTGTTTTAATGTAAATTATTATGAAGCTATTTCTTCATTTATTGTACATAATAACATAAAAATATAGTTTATATTAACCCTATTATGTTCATATTGAGGGTTATTACTATTAGCTATTTTCTGTTATTATTTACTTAGTTATTCCAAATTCCAAAACCTATTGTGTTCCCGTTATATGTTTCCCAAACATTATTGTCATTGGCGTAGCACAGCAACACAGTGCTTGTAGCCATAAAAAGGGGTTGCGAGCGCTTAAAGCGTTTACCCAGAAGTCTTGATTCCAGTGTGTTTGTATAAACTATAAGGCCATTTTTACGTTGCAAAGTTACATAGTATATTATTTACTTTATGCCGGCCTCATGGATTATTATTAATCCGACCCTTATTGTTCTGAGCTTACCATGCTAACAAACTTAATAACATGTTAACGATGTTAACAAAATAATCTTTTTGATAAGTAACGTCGATTGCCTCAGCTCTATCTGGTTTGTAGTTTGTACATTTGAGTTTGCATGTCGCTGTTGTGGTTCAAGGAGTTTGAGTTAATATTTTGGTTCTTTGATTTTGGTTGTGAATTTCCATATTTATTATAATTCGCTTTGGTGGTGAATTTAATTGGTGATTTACGCCCATACAAAAAATATCCTAATAAATTATACAATATAATCACCGCGCTTATGTATGCCAAGTACGTAATATTCATCCATGGCAGTTTGAATGGATCATAAGGAATTTAATGTCAGTGCGATATTATTTTTTTAGCTTTCGAAATGTAAGTTTAGCTTAATAAAATGCATACTTTGTCAAGAAATTTTCTTTTATCTGTTTTAAAAACATAAACTTTATTACTTAATAATCTAATAAATACTTTATTACACCCAATGTCACGCATTCAGCATAAAGCATTAAAAAAGGGCAATAATAAAATTTTATAATTTAATATATAAACATGCAAAAAATATTTTTCAGATGTCTCACAAAGTATTTGTCTACGGTACATTAAAACGGAACGAGCCCAATCATCACTGGCTGACTGATCCCAATAATGGTGTGGGGAAGTTTATAGCTGAAGGAACCACAAAGAACAAATACCCACTTATAATAGCTACAAAGTATAATATCCCATTCTTACTATTCAGCCCGGGCAATGGGCATTATATAAAAGGTAATTTTTATTTTGTAGTAGCTCTGTAAAACATTGTGTTAGATCTACATCAGATCTCATACTTTTCCCAATTAAATTCCATTAAAACAGAACATGAGCAATGTCCACCTCTCCTGTGTCACCTGTCCCAGACTTACCACCAATTACCCCAGGATTTTTTAGTAATAAAATTTTGGATCCAATGAATAGTTTTGGTGTGATACTCCAATGAACCTTTGAACATACAAATAGACAAATATTTCAAGTTATTGTTTTACATTGTCACCAATTCCTTGAATCTTTCCCAAAAATATTTTATATATAGATAGGAAAATTAATGATTTTTTATGTGTACAAGATCACTTGTACATTGTATAATTCATATAAAAAATAACTATGTAGAATGTCTTTTACATTGCATTTCATAGATCTTAGAGGTAATGTAAACAATTTCAGGTGAAGTGTATGAAGTAGATGATTTGATGCTTAGTAAACTGGATATTTTGGAGGATCATCCCGACTTCTACATAAGAGAGATTGATGACATACTAGTAAAAAAGTGAGTGATATAAATTTGAAAAACTGTTGGTCTGGCCAATGTGTGTATGTCTTGGAAATAAGACTAATTTATGGATTTTATTTGGTCAAATAATACTAGTTATCAGCATGATGCCCTGTGACCACAAAGGCTGAAGAATAATATAATTTTATGTGAAGCAAATTCTTAAATTGAAAATTTGGTTATGAAAAATAATTTTGGCCCATGTCCTTTTTCTAATAAACATTCAAATGTACATACAAACTTTCATATGCATAGCTTTAAAAGGCTAAAGATAAAAATATTACTAAGTAAATTATCTTGTAAATTTTATTACAGTAACAAATATTTATATCATTGAATCATAAATGTAATAATATTGTTGTTACAGAGAAAATGAAACTCAAACTTTGAAATGCTGGGTATATTTTATAAAGAACTTCAAGCCGGACTTGCTGCAGCGGCGTAGTATGGACAACTACTCATCCCACGGAAACCATGGACTGCCATATATGGAGAGGTCTAAACGAGATCCTACATACAATCATAAGGCTGAGTTGACTGAATGATGGTGTGTGTGAATGTCTTTATGTGCAAATTGCATTGTAGTGTATTATTGAGTGACTGAAATAGTGCTTATTATATTCCTTTGCCTATTCCTCCCATGAAGTAGCTGTGTGCAGAATTATAGGTGCATTGTATTATTCTAGGTGATGTAGTTAATGTTTATAGATAGCAATGGGGCTCAAGCAAGTAGTCTTGCTATTACTCTGTACAAAATACTGAAACTCACAACACTGTAATTTAAAAAGGGTGTTCATTTTAGTGTTTTGTGATTTGAGATATAATACAATAGTAATAGATTTGTTCTTTATCTTTCAGCAATAATGAGTCAACTCTTGAAGATTTAAATGGTGCCTGACCTGTGATGGAGAAATATAGATAATTATTCTAATTTTATAAACCATTCCTATAATAATAAATATTTATATTATGTTCTATTTACATTTGTTATTAAAAATGTTTTATTATTACTATTCTTTTATTTGGTGAAAAAGTTAGCTAGTGTTATATTATGTGTTAAAAAAAATATAAAATAACTTTCGGATCCACTCACCAATGTTGAACATAGTACTAGTATACTTAGGTTAGAGGTCAATTATAACTGATAATTATCAGAGAGTATCCAGAAGTCCCTCGGCTGTCGCAAGTGCAATATAATTGCAGTGTGGTTTTAGCATATCATAGTTTTCAGAATAGGGATTCTGAAAACTGTCTATTAGCTTTGGCTTTGCTTTATTAGCCACCTATCTTGGTGAATAACGTGAGACCACAGGTTTTACATTATAGCAAACTGAGCTAACAAGAGCTTAAACACATTAGTTCCTATTATTTTAACAACTCTTTATTCTTTACAGTAGTAGTATTTTGAAGTTATAGTTGTAATGTATACTTTTTTAGCTGTACAAAAACAGGATTCAAATTGCACACTTCTTCACCATCTGTAGCCGACGACAATGTATTATTTAATAAATAGTCTATGCTCAATAGCCCCTTACAATACAATTTATTAATTATGAAGAGCCAAACAGAAATTTTGAAGAAATGTAGTAAGGGGGCCTCTATTCACCTATATGGCTATCAAAGTTGTCCTTTTCCTAGACTTCCCGTAGTTTCTAAAAGACTGATTCGCCCCTGTAGACGAAATAGGGCTCTTTGACTATAATGTCACCTTAACTATAAATAAGTGATATGGATAATTTTACAAAATCCTAAGCTACAACAGCTAACCTATCATATGCTTTAAAACAAAGGCATCATAAATAATTTATAATATTTTATTTACAATCATCTTATAAAACATAACCTGATGTATAAAAATATACAAGCTATATTGATACAAGTTGCAATATCTATTCAAGTTCCTTTAATTTTTTCTTTTTACTAATATTTTCTATATCTTCAGTTTGAACCATATCAGTTTCCATTGGAATCACTTCTTCCTGTTGTATTTTTCTTTTACTTTTTTTCTTGGGTCTAATTACATTATTGTCAACTTTTTTGCTATCTAAGCCTATTTTATCATTTTGCAATTTGTTTTTTCTACCATTCTCATCTACTGGTGTAGAATTAGTATCATTACTACTTTCTGCAGGCACAGGAGTAAGATTTTCTACCTTAGGATTTTCGTGACGTCCTTCATTACTAAAACACCTTTTTCGCTTTTTCTTCTTCTTCTTGGGTTCTGTTTCTTCTGGACTCAATATAGCATCTTCTATAGGTTCTTTAATTTTCTTAGCATGAGAATAACCATTGTATTTTGATTGTGACAGCAGCATTGCTTCTTGTTGTGCTATCCTGGCCAATTTTCCAGTTGCTTTCAAGCCGTGGCGGGCACCTCTGGAAATTTTATAACAAATTTAAAGTTTAATTTTCAAAAGTCCCTATTTCAAATCTTATAAGGAAACTAAAGTTACTTTGTAGGTTTCCAAGTTCTACTTGCACCTATAAACTAGATACTTTAACAGTACCCCTTATTACATGGGATTTAATAATACCATAACTTATAAGAAATATGACTAAATTAATTTTACTGCTAATAGTTTCCCCAGTTCTCAGGAATCATATATGCTATTCATTAGTTAGTACACAATTATTATATGAAATGTAAGCTAAACAAATCATAACAAATCCAACCACAAAGCCACTTACTTATGTGCAGTTCTTCCTTCACAAGCAGCAAACAATTCCTCATCAGTCATCTTTAACACATCCTTCTTTTCAGTCTCTGCTTCATCTTCAGAATCACTTTCTTTTACTTTCTCCACTTTGTTACCCCCCTTAGTCAGTACTGCTGTGCGTAGAAAGAATTCAGAATATTGTTCTTTTGCCTCTTTCTTTGATCCTTTGCTAATTTGCCATGTGTTGGTTGTTATTGTTAAGTCACCTTTTGTATTGATCTTTTTTGTTTTTCCATTATTTTCGTGGACCTGTCATAAAATAATGGGGATAAAGTGTTGGGGATAAATGGTTGAAAGGCTAATTGACTTAAACATTTTTTTTTAAATTTAACTTTGTTAAAAAACAGTAAATAAAAGTGCTGATTTTAAATATGTATGAAACTTAGTGTCCCAAAAAAAATTATTCTTAAGTAACATAGTGTCTAGTGTTAAAAATATTTCGTAAATTGAATTTTGAATTTGAAAACCTAATAATAACCAATATGGTGATAAAGTGCACTTTGATATTGAAAAAATCAAGAGTTCACTAACATCACTAATAAGTACAATCCTTAAAAGTTACAGGTAGGTGTATATACACTTTACAGCAATAAAACATAATTACTTCAACATTCCCTGCAGCCTTGTCGTACAGTGCACTCCACCAGTGCTCGTTGAACTCTGAGGCTGGGTCATGACCAACCCCTGTCACACTTCTCTTAATCTTAGGTTTAAGTGGCTGGGATATGCCATTCTCATGTTTCCCTAACCCTTTGCCTGGAATATACATAATATTTATTACTATAGTTATTTTATTTGTAGATAAAATTGTTTTAGATATGCATATTTGAGACATTATTACAAAAACATACAATAATGCAGGGAGAATTAGGAAATGTTTGAGGTATTCAAAGCATGTAGTACATAATTATAGGTCTAAATCTAGATTATTTCTTAACTAAGTGGTTTGATATATATCTATGTTACTCAATTGTATTCTCCTGTAAGGATATTGTATAGTAGTTTACCTTCAGACCATCCGTATTTTAATAACTGTTTTCTAGCAAAATCCATATTGCCAGCTATCTATAATTTTCATTTGTATAACGAATATTAAATTATTAAAATATATACGTAAGGCTATCTAGGACCTCGGAACTTATCACATAAAAATAAATACGAGTTCAGTGAGCAGAACTAGTACAAGAATTAAAATTAAAAAAACACAACTTTAACAAACTTAACCTATAAATTAATCGACATGCGCAAAAATTATGATTTATGAACTGTCAAAAGTCAAAATTCAAAATAAATCTAAAGATTAAAAAAAAATCCAGATAATTTAAGGCGAATAATTTTTTACTTGTCTACTTTTTTCGTTGGCCCGTATTGATCAGTGATGGGATGTTGAAAAATATTTAGTATGTATTCCCAGAAACACTTTATTTTTTTGTTATATTTCGATAACGTAACGTTAAGAAAATAAAGCACAAGAAGAAATTTTATTCGGAAGTTTGCAACTCAGTTTTTAGCTCAAAACGAAGTTGACAAATGTCAATTATACGTAAGACGGCAGTATGGTCGTAAGACTATAGCCAGTCCTCTAAGGACGAAAAAAAAAATATTGACAAATGTCAAAATAGTGAAGGTGACACCTGTGAGCTGACAATATTTTTCTACGAGACGGGATCGAAGTTTCGTTAAAATGTCGGTAGCTAAGTTATTGGCTCTGGATAAAGTAGCTAAGTTATTCAACATAATCAAACAGAATGGTGGCATACGCGCTTCCTTGTATAAGCTTTACAAGTTGGTATATTTTTTCGTTATTATGTAATTTTGCAGAGGTTATGTTTTGAGATTTTTAGTGTTATTCATGGGACTCACCTCAGAAATCTCCGTTATACAGACGAGAAATAGCCTGGCGTGAAACGTAGTTTTAATCCTCGTATCGAGAGTCATGTTGTGTGACCCTGGTTTTTGCTTACATTGCCTCTGCCCCTTAGTTTTTTGGGTTTACGACTCGTAGTTTCTAGCACCCATATCACCACATATTTTGATAGTGAACTCAGGATTACATGTATGTCTCTTAAGTGTTTTATGTGCTTATATTTCTATGAGGAAAATTCAAACCATAGGAAAAATAGTGACCATATTTTGTATCAATTATATATTTCTCTGGCATATACGATATTGGTATACACCAATCCATTGAGAATGCTTGTTTCAGGAATTACAAAATCAATTTAGCTTATAGACTGAATTCATAGAAAGTTATGATACACAAAGTAACATAAGAGTTTTTTTTACACAACTCACCAGGCAAAGAATCACAGAGTTTATCTATCTATAACCTGTACCATGTATATTAGATACCAGTTTAATGAAAAAAGGTTGTAAATTTCAGGCAAGAGGAGTTGAAAGATGGCGTCTTAGTAGGTGAGGATAAGTTTGGCAACAAGTACTATGAGAATCCACGCTACTTCTACAGCAGGAACAGATGGGTGGAGTACTCTGAGAAAGTGCACTTGAACTATGACGCTAGTCAGGTATTCATTTACCATTTCTAATTTTCATAAATAAAGTTTTAATAATTTGTTTGAAACTTAAAAGTGTCATATTAGCAGTACATCATCACAATAAGGAATATAGAATAAACTTCTATGAATTAGTAATAATAATGTTTATTTATCCAAATTATAGGTACATAATTATCTTTAATGGTGATGTACACTAGGCTGTATAAGGCTAATATCGGGATATTGTAGAAATCAGTTTTAATTTCACATGTATTTTTGTGGCACACTATTGCACTTGTTTCCCTAACACTCATGTTAGGTCTCACAATGCCCAATAATTATGTTGTTTATAAAGTCTTTCAAACTGTAACATGACAGTGCATATATACTGCTGCTTTGTGATTGAAATAGACAGTGACACCTACCCAAATGGTTTTACATATGAGATATCTACTGCCAGTAAAGACTATTTTGTATTTATAATCCTTGGTTTTATTTTATACATGAATGGTACAGTGACCCCACTGCAACTGATAGTAAGTGATGTAGGATCCAATAGAATGTTGACTGGTCTGAGATGATTACCCCTCGGCAGTCAACACAATTATGCTGGCCTGTTGGATCTGTATATACAAAGGCTGGTCCCGGAACGTGACACACTTACGTGGGCCACTATGGCAGGTTGTAACCCCTTGTGTACGGCTGTAAAATAGATTGCACCACAGCAGTAAACATAATACATATCTATCAAAGCAAAGGCAAAGGGTCGATATAAACCGATCTCTACTGGCTTCCCTTTATGTAAATTTCTGTAGAATCTAATTATTAGCAGAACGATTTTCAGACTGCATTTATGCAGCTACATACATACAAACACTGTACCTACATGTTATGTCGGGTTTTACCTTTCGTAAAATTTCTTTGCCACTCATATCTATATTCCTTCAGGTCCCTGCTGAGTGGTACGGATGGCTGCACTACAAAACTGATCTGCCACCACATCAGGTAACAAACATTTTGTTGCTATAATTGTTACGATGCTTAAAACTCATATCTAAACAACAATCAGTAATTCTTTGAGTCTAGTGATTTAGTATTGATTTTAATAAGAAAATTCATAACGATTCAATTGTTGACTTGCCCAAGTAATTGTGTGAGTTTATTGCGAATTAATACACATTACCAGATTCCAGGCTGATATTGAGCAGAAAAACATACTATTTTTATTCAAGCAAGGAATCGAAACTGAAACCTCAGTACAGCATTCATACACCAATATAATTGTCACCAAGCACATAATAATTGTTTAGTATTAACTCCTGAAGTATATTATGTTGTCCTATTAAAAATTCAATGACATTTAAAATTTAAAAATATAAAAATAATATAATCTTCTTTATTTGTCACATAGGTAAATAAAGTTGCAATTATGATAAAACAATGTATAAGAATAATAATTATTATAACTAAATAACACTTAGGATTATTTATATAACTATGGACATTTTAAATTAGGGATAAAATGTTTATTTATTTTATTCCTAGGATCCCAGCCGCCCCCACTACAAATGGATGGCAGAATTCACAGAGAACCTTTCTGGAACTACTGGCCAATACACTCCATACAGCACCACCAGGGCTAAGATCGAGCCATGGGTCCCGAAACCGAAGACCGGCGCTTAAAAAAATAATTTCATGTAACAACTTGCAATAAGCAGTATAACCAAGTTGACATTTTGGGCAGAAAATACTGGTTATAATGATAGGGTTGTATTTGTTTTCAAGATTAGCAACTTATATTTGTACATTATTTAATTGTAAGTAGAAAATGGAATAAATACGCTGAATATACGCTGTTTTACTTAAAACATATTTAAAAAATAAGATTTAACCAAAACATTGATGCAAGACCTAATAAACATAACTTTTCCGTCAATCGTAACTAACTGCAAAGCAGCCATCACTGCGTGGGGCTTATACAATACAATTATCGTCTTTGTATTGTGTACCGTAAAAAAATAACTTACGCTGATACGTAAAGAGAGGTAACATAATCACAACCGAAGTCGGAAATAAAATTAGTGATATTTTACTTTGTAACAGTTACGTATTCAAAAGTAAATAATAAAATTACATTGTGCATCTGTTATCCATTTCGAATCACTAGACAGTACCCGGTATTGTACAAACATTTACAAAAAAATAACACGCTTCACGTCTTTCATCATCCAAAGGGTAGACAGAGATGCCACTAGGATAAATTTTTCACCATGTCTGTTCCATACCATGCTGTGATGGCAGGTTAGTATTATCATATTAGACACAAAATTCAGACTTCGGGCAGATACTAAGCAGAAAAAACAATATCACGGCGCGAGCCTGCATTCGAACTTGGGACTTCGAGGGTTGGTTATACCATGCACAAAATACAAATATGCCACTAAAGCACTCAGACAGGCAGGAAATAATACTTACATTGCGCAGGGAATATGAACACCTACACCAGTATATTTAGACAAACGGTTTTTTTGATAAAAAAAAAATACGTAAGTTGTTTGGGGTCAGAATTTGCGTTTAGTATTTTAGTTACCCATAAGCGTAGCATGGAGGGTGCTAGGGTGGGTGGTGACCACCCTAGAAAAAGCCTCGCGCTTATAGGGACGTTGCGTGGTGCAAGTCTCATTAAAATCAGCGAGGCGTTCATACCCAAGGGTTCGTCTGAGTAGTTTTTTAAATTTTATTGCCAAGTAATGTGCAGAGATTCAGTTTGGTCCGTCGAACTATTTTATTCCAACTATAATTACTGTTAATAATAATAATATCAGCCCTGTATTATATACTGTCCTACTGCTGGGCCCGCGCCTGCTCTACTACTGAGAGGAATTAGGTTTAAATCCACCACGTTGGCCCAGTGCGGTTTGGTAGACTACACACATTTTCAAAATTCCTATAGAGAACTTCTCAAGGTATGCAGGTTTTCTCACGATGTTTTCCTTCACAGTTAAAGTAAGCGATAATTTACAAAAATACACAAATCATTTTAGAAAAGTCAGAGGTGTGTGCCCTTGAGATTCGAATCTGTTGAAATTCATCTCGGTAGTCCATACCACACCCAATTAGGCTATCGCCGCTACTTACTGAAAATTATTATATAGTAATACGCAGTTATAATCCAATGTTGTTGGCCCATACTCACATATTATATCATTCATTATCACATTGATGGATGAAGCATAGGTAGGTATAACCACGACTAATCTCCATAATTGGACTACGGCAATAACCACTTAATATTTGACTTAATACGAAATTTATTTTACATCTTATTTGTAGCGATAACGGATTTTGATATTAACCTTAGTGGCTTCAGTGCCATGATGAGCATACTGTCTAGTATATTGCAGTGCATTACTTATTTTGTAATTTACAGACCCGAGTTGTGATGCTATTTGAGTAGGAAAGCAATTGTATTGTAGATATTGGTATTGTATCCCTCAATGGATACTAAGTTAGTTAAGCAGCCATGATGAAACACCGATCATCAGAACACGTTGCATTTCGCGACTGTGATAGCAAGAATCCGCGATGGTAGTCTACCTTTGCTTAAAGAAGAAATAAGATAGGTCGTACCTACAGCCAATTAGAGTTTGTAGTCTTAAAATGATCTTAGTGATTCTATACAATACTCTTGATTGTTATTTTTGTATTGCAACTCTAGGAACATCGTGTTAGAGTATCAATTGGAGTGATAGGTGACTTCTCTATAAGCGTTGAGTTGGGTGATAAGTTGCGTCGCTTTGTTAACTTCGGATAGGTATTAAAGATAAACTACAAGTATTGATGTTAAAATAAAAATCAAAGTACGAAAAGAAACTCTCGTTTCGACAATGTAGGGTTGGGATATGACGTCGACTATTGGTTATAGTTATGTTTTCATTGAAGTTTAACTGTGTTTTCCTATCTGTTTACTAGTAATTTATTACTCTTATATTTTAACGTAATACCTAATCTTCTAAAACCTGTAATATCTTCTTCGTCTTATTGTTCTACATATTATACTTAATGAAAAGTGTTTAACACGATTGTGCGTCTTAATTTGTCAGCAGCGTACCTGCATTTCTAGATCACGAGGTTTTTAATGCGACAAACCTTACAAGTTCGATTAGAGTTATGGATTAGTTTATTTGTTTTCAGGTTTATGTCCATAAGAAATAATTTTTAACATAAAAATATGGGACGAATTTACAGGCTGTTTTACGGCCATTAATGCTGCTATGTCGTAATTTGGACTGGAATTGGCTGGTTGCAGAGGTGTGCAACGCGGGTAGCGCTGCACCGGTATTCTGTACAGGCGCGCGGCTCGCCGCATCGTACAGAATTTGTGGAATCGACAGCTTTTTAGTCACATGTTAATTTATATTCGTGGACCACCGCTGTGTACAAGTCAAATCAGAGACTGGCTGACAAAATTGCAACGTAAATTAAGTTAGTACAACAACGTTGTTATAAAATACGACTTGAGTATTATTTTCAAACTCAAGTGGTTACGTATTAGCGCAACAGGAACTGCATTTTAATTTACTATGGCCTTATAACGAGTCTCGTGAAACATCGTTAGCAAATTCTCTACATATAAATAAAGCGAATTTCAAGCGCACATATCCGCACAACACAAACGAGTTGTTAAAAATCCGTGAGATACAATTGGGAATGATACGGCGGTCGGCCTGTTATTATTTCTACGTAGCAAACCAGTTTGCTTGTACGGGTCCTGTACACGGACCCTCAAACTTTTGATTTGACCTTACGCGTGGCACATGCTATTCCAAAGCATTATCATACTAAAGAGTTCTTTTAATATATTTTACGGTTTTCGTATCTAATTCGCATTAAATATTGTATGTGGGAAAACCGTGCATCTTCGAAAGTCTTATGGTAAATAAACATCTTCAAAAGTAAATATAAGAATGACTAAAACTCTTTAGTTCCATTGCAATTAGAGCTGCATATTCACCACTCGTTTTAGTTGCTTGTTAATTGCTACTTGTAATTATACGCTGCTGTCAACCAAGTAGTAAGGGGTGACTAAAGATGCGGGGCTGTAACTACTACGAAGGGGAATATTAAAGCGCATAAGGATCGATTTTATAACGACGTACTGCACCACGTTTTCTCAACTTACATATCAGTATTTTATTTAATTGCCTACACAGTTATGGAATCTTAAAACGAAAACTGTATATTAAAATAATGGAAAATTCTATACTATTACACATATCCGTTAGAAAACATTACCACAAATCTTGGAAAACGTCTATAAATAAAAACACAATCAATCAATGTCGTTTATGTGGGTCGTGCTGTAATGCACTACAGTTCCCTGCAAAGACAACTATTAAAGTATGTTTAATAGCATAAAGAATTAGCGATTGGGGGTAAAATGAAGGCTGGGATGTTCTTTTTGCTTTCTCTTCATTTACATATTTTGTTTCTAAATTTTCATGTTCACAAAAACAAAGAACTCTATGTATAGTTTTCCTTGTAAATAAGATTTTTTTTGTGTATAAAATTGCAAAAATATTAACAGGTTATTTTCTGGCTTCTAATGTCCAATCTATAAAACAAAGGCAAATTAATACGAAAAGTAACAATTGTTTCTGTAAAAAACCTTTTAACACAGAACACTCTCCATTTTCTTATCTACTTAATTATTAACATATAAGTAATATGATATTATTGCTCTAAGTATTTGAGCGATAATACTTTTTTAAAGTTTTAAACTTTAAATAAAGTTTGGGAACTTTTGTATCCTACCAACTGCCCACGATCTATCTACAAGCGAAGAACATCGGCATGAGCTTTTGAGACCTCTGACTATTAACTTTCGATCTTATAGCACTAAACATAACTATCATATTTGAAGGACACTCGTTTTGACTATGGCCACACTAATGCAATATGCCGACAGCTTTGGATTATATTCTCTATTTTAATGATTTAAGGTTGTATTTTGAACGTGTCAAGCAATTAAGTTCCAACACGGTAAAACTTTTTTTGCTGCTACAGGTAAAAATATCTTCAAGTCAGTGAAAATGCGACGCGCGGCGATACGGACGCGCCACAAAACCTCTTTTTGGCTACCAAGAAGTTTGTAAAACACAAAAGTTTACCTCCTTCTATGAAATTCCGATGCAAACACGACCAAATTATGTTGAATTTGCAGTGAATGTGGCTCAGATTATAAAGTGACATGTGTAATTGGTTATGAAATTCGAAATAGTTTTGTGCAAAAATAATGGTGGCCGTTTAAGAGGATTTTTACGGATATCGTGGTGAGTTGGATTCTTTATGTTAGTTACGAAATTTTGTTGAACGCATTAAAGTCAGTTCGGTGAAGAACAAAGGTAAATCGAGATAAACTAGTTTGGAAAGTAGGCGTTGTAAACTTTGTAATTCGTTAGTTAACCGTTGTAGAATGATGATTGCTTGATACTGTTGCGAATAAAATATAACTCCATGGTAAACTATCGGGCTATTAAAAAAAACATAGATAATGCCAGTGGTATTTTCATTGACCTTTGAAAAAAGGTTATAAGTTTAAATTGTTTAGTGTAGCTTCACTCAGGTCACAAACATACCAAACACATTTTTTTGTTATTTGCTGTACTTGGTAGTCATGCATGGTTATTTGTAAGTTGGTAATAGTTTAATATTTGAATACAGTATGTTAAATATAACTTTAAATAAATTAAGATGAACGCTGGCCATACATTTATGACTTAAAAAATTATAACGCGCAGACAAAGAGCAAAGTTTTTACACCATTCAATATTACACGTTGAACATCGAATTAAATTCAAAATTATTTTGGCTGTGGGCAGTTAAATATAATATTATATAGCTGTTAAAATACTTAAACATGTACATTGGACTACTGTAAGATGTCCTAATTAACGGCAAAAATGTTGATCGTTTATGATCATGGTAACTTTTTTTTATATTTTTTTAGTTTCGTCGCCAGGTCATGCAGCATTGTTCATCAATCATTAGGCTCTTGAGCAAAATAATGAATGGAATGAAAAAATGTTAGTTTAGCAACAATACCCGATATCTTCGAATTCCGACTTCAGATTGTGTGATAGAGACTACTAGAGAGCATTGTTATTTTGTGTACACGCCAAAATAAGAAATATTTTTTGTACATTTATTCAAAAAATATAATTAACGTGGTAAAAGTAACCGTTGCTCTACCCCGCTTGAAACTTACGTCAATTCGATTCAGAGACCTTAGAATTGTTGCGTTCATTTGTTTTGAATTTGTTTTATATTTTGAGGTGCGCTTTCGCTGTTTTATTTGAATTTGTTCATAGTAAATGTTTAAGTCTAAAAAACAATAGAAAATAGAATGTAATAGAAAACAATTTTATTTTACGGATATTTATCCCAACAGCTTTTACATAGAGTACAAGGTTCATGTAACCTTAATGTTTTAATATACCCATATTCCAGTTTTAACAACACGTTGCATAAAAACCTGTGCTAAAACCAATCCAGTGGACAGATTAGTTCGTACATGCCATATGTTGCTGCGCCAGGCGTGGGAGAGGTCAACGCCCAACCATGGACAAGATCATGATTACGTCTAACTGTCCCTTATCTTTTGTAATAAAGCCCAAACTACTAAAGTAATTTGGGACCTGATCTATCTTATCTATGGTTAATGATACCAATTATCGAAAGGATTGCTTGAAATATTTTTACAGGGAGTCATATACTATAAAGATTTCGTATTTATTACAAGTTATTTTTGAGTATGCGGGATATCAAACATTAAATTAAAAGAAACTAGTAGCTCTCCTGATCGTGAATTACCACTGGCACCTCCCAAAACACTAGCGAAACAAATAGTATCTACACTACACTGCCTCCTTATTTCTCTGGAATGAAGTTAGTTCCAAGTAAAATATGAATAACTACTTTAAGTTCTTTATTAGAGCGATGGCGACTTATTTTGGTCTTTTAATTGTCCACACCATACGCTCCAAGGCGACATTTAAATATGAACTCGGAAACTTCTAGCACTTTTTCCACAACACAATCACAGTAATTACTATGGTTATAAAAACGTATAATTACGTCGGCATTTCTCCCACAGTCATCATGTTACTAAGCTATGTAGTGTTGCTAGTTGTTGCACATTCCTGGAATAACAAGAAAGTCCATATCTATAGAATGTCCGAGGATGGAGTGTTTTTGCGTAAGGAGAATATTAAATTCTGGGGTTATACTGTAATTGGCCTAATGTCTGTATGTGAAATTACCGTATCAATGCAATGTTACAAACATATTTTTTCGGGTGTTTGGCAAAAACGTTGAATTTTCCGATTATGAACGGTAGATAAAGAGTAAATGACCCTTGAAATTTTATAAAACGCGTTTTATTTGCGTGTAGAAACAATTTACACTTCAAACTTTACGATACATGAATATTTGCATTTAAACAATATAAAAATAACCATATGTTCAGAGTTGTATATCTTTCACAACTTTACCGAAAAACTTTTTTGTCCAAATGCCTTATCGCCAAGTCGCATATGGCTTCACGCTAGGAAACAATTGAGGCCCCTCATGTCTGGTGTCACTCTTCTCACCACTCAGCGTACAAAATTGACAGCTGATGCAGAACACATGCGCGAAATTTTTGTTGTGTACGTACGAGTGCGATATTCTGCGATACCAGCAAAAGATTTTATGTCGTTGTTGAACACGCTGGGCTAAAACGACGACGACACCGCTATGTCCCAAGTCAGGAAAGTGGTGTTGCATTTGTCTACTCAATATCAGTTTGGAGTCTTGGATTTATGCCCGATTTTGGAATAGGATTGCATTGCATCACTCATCATTAGACTGATCACATTGGCAAAAAGTGGGTTCCACTTTAACACTTTTGTCTGCTCCTTCGGGAATAACGGCGTGATGTATGTGTAATATACATTTTAATTGGCTAAATAAATCCTTGGTAAAATTGTAAATTATTTTCATACACTCAGTATGCTTTATGGCAATATTACATCGGTAAGTTACTTCGCAGTAGCTATACAGTGCCCATATTATATACAAAATGGGCGCCAACAACGCATTATCAGGTTTGCCGTCGCCTCATGTGCTTACGTTGATAAATATAAATCATATATTAAATCGCACGCAGCATTTAGTTTCATCATAGGGTTGGTTGGTTCACCACTATCTGTTTTACTATAGACCTGATTTATTTTTATTCTTTATTAGATTTTGCTCGCGGCTCCGGCCGCGCAATAACCTTTTTTCCATATAAGATAATTCATGACACGGTCTATAGAATCTATGGCGTCAAACATCAAAATTCGTTTAGCGAGTTCGCCGTTTACTTTTAACAAACATCTTGACAATCTTTCGGATTTATGTTAGTAGGATAAAGTAAAAAGGGGTTTTAGCAGAATAATGGAATTAATAAATAGCAAATGGTCACCCCTGTGACTATTCTTAGTAATTTTGACTAGACGAAAGAGTATATACCTATGTTTAAATGGGACGACATAATTGTATAGACTGGCGATCTTCTTACGTTAGTAGAAACTTTATCTAGATCCCAATTCGCTTACTCTCAGATATAGTTGGGTCACTTTGCCTTTGCAAAAAAAAAAAAAGGATTTTTACCACATCACAAATCAACTTCGACAGCCATACGTCCTACTATTTACCACGTTTTAAGTCTTGCCTGACAACATCCATTACTAATGTTTACAACGAATGTAGCAACACCGTGTCATCAAATTTACGTTCAAGGAATGGCGATTAGTTATGCATACTGTTTAAGAAGACTCTTAGGCCTTGAGTGGTGAAGAAGACTACTATCGTGGGCCATAGTACTTAATCGGCTGGAGTATTCAACCTTTTTAAAACCAAGATAAGCCAATGATCTCCCCTCCTGAGGCAATTCTTGTGCACTCGGTCTCCACGATTAATGCACGCCCATGCACGGTGAGATATTTTTGCGTAGTCGAAGGCACGTAGTTCAGTGTGTATAATTCTTGGTTGTAACTACAAATTGAGGCCTATGAGGGCTCGCAAACATATCCTCCCTTTATCCTTTCCGCCTATCCTAAAGGGGTTCCAATCATTCCCCCAATTCCCTCCCAACTCTCAGAGCTCTTGCAGTCGCTAAGTTGGGGGATTGCAGTATCCCATTCGCAGGTTCTCTTCGTTGTAGACTGTAGCGAGATCTACTATAAAACAAAATATATTGATATTGAGTAACAATTGACAGCTGTTAATCAAGACAGTAGTGAGATGGCTTGCCATTTTGGCATATTAAGTAAAATTCATCCGTGACTTAACTCGCTTGGTCGGATCCAAATAAGGACTTTACTTAACTTGCCTTGCGCTCAATTAACTCGCTTTTATACCCCCGCTATACTTTTTAGGCCATTACGTCCATGTTTAAGTTTTATTGATAACATAGCTTTAAACTGATAAAACTTCATTGGCACTGCTGAAAGACTCTAAGCTGTGCAGTTTATACCGAACAAAGAGTGGTATTAAAAAACAACGACGTTGGTCGCGTATCAATTCAGCTTGTTTTATCAATGCCCCCATGTTCCCACAACAATGGATCTCTGTGCGATAGTTATGCAGTCAACGGACGAATTGAATTAATCATAAAGTAATGTAACTTTAGCTGTTGCCCGCGACTTTGTGACGACGCGATAGTAGGTTTTGAAAAGTGCATAATTGAAACAACATTATGAATAAGCCAAAATGGTTATGCCATTAGTTTTAATAGAAATATAACGGCAATGTTTTAAACCTTCTTACTTAATCGAAATTTCAGTTTTAATGCAAAATTAGTCCCTTAACATTCCACCAAGTCCAGTATAGCGAATAGTTGCAACAAACCTTTCAACAGCATACAATCTCGATTGTATATACGACGATGTTTAATTTACTAGGCTATGATATAATAGATATACTTTGTCCAGTTTCATCACCCCATTTATGCCGAAACTCAATCTAGCTACCGAAGGGTAAATGAGTGTGGGCGGAGACGACAGATGGCGTCCGTTAATATGATGGCACGGCTTATATCCGTCGGAGTTAAATGGCTTGTGACATATTTTCACCAATTGACACTAGAGATTCTTTAATTGGCCCAGCACTTGAGGCAGACTTGTGATCGTAATCGTGCATATTTCAAAATCAAAGAGTCAATGGTTTTATTTTATAGCAAAGAGTAATGAATTCCATCAAGTAGACAGCTAATTAGCAATTATTTCGGGAAGCGGGGGACTCATTAACACGCCTGCAGACTTTTTAAACAGATTAGGAGATGCGAATGAATTTAGCGCTCAATCCATATTCCTCCAGTTCGAATAACATGTAGCTCCAGGCCCATCAATATAATATTGGACACAATACAAGTCCGAATTTGTTTATTAATATAGAAACCAAAGAGGCAGTTTCACAGCTTATTTATGTTACGACCTTCGGACAACAGAAGCATTATATAAAAATATGTTAGGATTTCGAAAAATGATTGCTAGATATTAATAGTTTTATATTTTACGTTTGTGCGACGCAAAATAGTAGGTGCTATTTGACAGCACTTAGCCAGCGTGCCTAGTGGTCCTAAGAAACTCAGGCTAAGTGAAGCAATGTCCATAAGCAGTTCGCATTGCCAAATATTTCATCACCAGTATTGTTTGCTTGTCGAAAGCAAATGACACAATTTAATTGTTTTGTTATGAGAATTGGGTCGGAGTTTATTTTGGCTAGTTTATGACCGCTGCAACTATTGTTTTGTGGGACAGGTTCTTTATGACATCCCATCCGACCCAGTTCCGATGAGAATTGTAGGAAGTTTGGTAGTGCTGTAGATAATAATATTAAATGAGATTAATTATTATAATTATCATGAGCTGTAAGATTTCCAGTGTCTACTGATGAACGTAGACCTACCCTAAATATATTCAAACTGTTTTATTGGAACCGGTGTGCATTTAGAGATTTTTTACTATGTACTTTTATCAAATGAGTTTTGTATTGCCAGTTATATGGAAACTGCAGCTTCACTATGAAGACATACTCTGTTTCAATGATAGTTGTAAAGACAGTTGAACATTATTAAACAGTAAATTCACTGTTTGTCGTATAACCTTAGCATAATATGGTTTTGATTGTGAAGAATGTAAAAAAGTGTCATAGTTAAAGGTGCATGGATGCGCAGTTTATATGACTACAGAGAAAGTTTCTGCACGCTTGTATGATACAAAATTCGTATAATTGTATATTATTTTGAACAATGCGTCGGGCGCTGGTTCGCACGCTATGTCGGGGGTCAGTGAAAGTGGAGCGGTTACTGTTGACGGCTACACTTTACCGTATAATTGAATGAAGATGGTTAATTCCCGCATGATCGTGAGGTTATGCCGGTGGTGCAGCGCTTCTATGAATTATTCTTGCCGAATAGGAGAGGTCCTACGAGAGTACGGTCGTACGAGAGTACGAGGGTACTCGAGCACCGAATGTAAGAAAATGCTAAAATTGAGACACAAGCCGCGCCAGGTCTGTAACTGGTGAGAGTGTATCTAATCTATCGAATTTGAATATGTATTGTGATCTACAATATTTATTTGATTCGGCTATAATATTTTATTTTTCTTTAACGCAAAGTAAATAACATTTGATTGCATTAATAAAAATCGTTTATGTTCCATATATTGTATATCTGGGTTATGGTTATGTATAACTAAATGGTTTGTTTGAATTCGTCCTTGGGATCCTTCATTCACTCACTAAGCCCAAGTCAGAACTCGTGCTTCATTTAACTAATTGACGTGATGCTGTCCCAGTCAGTGCAAAGTTCTTCAATTGTTTTTTGTATAACTTCTCTTTATTCTTTTGTTGTTATTTCTTTGCATTCTAAATGTGTAACTAATGATGCAGTAAGACTTAATACTAGTAATACATTTGTTTATCTTTTGCCTGCACTTACAGAATACAAATATTTTAATAAATAACCAAACTGCAATATTGGACTGTAAAGTTTTTTTAGATGTGTAAAGCTTACTTTAACATCATAAAATTGAGGTCATAACTATTATTATTTGTGGTTGTACTGCCGCCAATCAAATTAGTGTTGGGACATCACTGATTTTTATGGACATAACTTTTATATGAATGAATATAAACTTAGTTTGTTACGGACGTTACAAAGTTTTATTGCCATTTCTGGCAGTTATTTTTAATTGACATTGGAAGCATATTTTGATATGATATTTTTTGTGTGTAGATTTACTTCGTAGTTTTTACGTAATGTAATCAATAAATCACGAAGACCTGTTTCATGTATTAGTCATTGCTGAACAATGGAATGCCTAAATATATAACGATCCTCTTCTACAATATGAACCTAATTATACTATTATATAAAGCTGGAGAGTTTGTTTGTTTGAACGCGCTAATTTCAGGAATTAAACAATGTTTTACATTTTACAGGTTTAAATAAATTATTGAATTTACTTACTTAAAATATTTACATTAACTTAAAACTTTTCTTTCTACTTTATGTCCAATTTTTATTGAAATTTCGGATCTACAGGTTGCATGTGCTGCGATATTCTCAGTGTATGATGCCTGTGATCGTGCGTTTGCTCGATAAAATGTTACAACAATACCCGCTTTTTGTCTTTAAAATCAATTTAAAACAGAACATCGTGCGTATTGTTCGAAGTGCGGTTCAATAAAATATTAAAACGGTGCATGCTCGATGTTCTGTTACAAGTTAATGCTTTAGTCTGTACTCACCTTTAGTGCTTGGAGACTGGACTGGCAATCGAGTGCAATACAGATAGTAGAGATACTCTAGCACGCCTTTATAAATTCTTAACCAATACGAAAGATTTACCATTGTTACAGACTCTACCTGTCTACCTGCGAATTCCACTTTCTATAATAAATCATTGACCTAAACCATCCTTTTGTATGGCCAGGTAGGATGAGTTGATTGTTAGTGGTGTATTGCGGAGTGATTTTCGGAGAACGTTTGAAGCTATTTTTTACAATGGGTGGATAATTCTAAAGACGATTCTAGCAGAAAAATACAGATTACTAAACATTGTTTATTGAAAGCTTTTGTACGAAAACACAGATTAAAATAAAACTGAATTAAACTTCGGTAGTTTGGTTTCTTTGGATTATTAATGTTATGATAGGGCAGGAAAGCATTTTATAGCTACGTTACTTTATGAATTACAATTAAAATCCCTAAATATCTATTTAAAAACAAAATAATAAACAACGAACCAAATCCACTCTTATCGGTTATTTATATATCTATTGGATAAGTGCTTCTACATTTTGATTTTAATGTAATATTCTATTGAAATCTACATATAATATTCGTTTGAAGAGAATTTATACTAATATATAAAGTTGAAGAGATTATTTGTTTGGACGCAATAATCTTAGGAACTACTGAACCGATTTTGATTTCTTTTTCACTGATAGGAGGCTACATGGCTACTTTCTATTACGGGAAAATATTTAGCGGGTCTTTTGTCCCGGAAATCTTTTTCACGCGAGTGAACCAGCGCGCAATATAGACATACTAAAATGTTTTGGGAGAAATACAATCGATATTACATGCACTAAAGTTTTATTTTGTTAATCCTGTGTCTCATAAAGCTAATAGCACACACATTCCAAAGGCTATGTGAATAGATAGGGGAATTTCCGACATTATGTAAGTTTCGTGGTACCGTCTCTACTTTTACCCGCATGGTAAAGCGGTCACTATATTCCACGGAAAACCCGCTGACTCGCTTCTGTGAGTACATTTTGTACATAACATAGGAGTATTATGTCCGAAACGTTATAAAACAATTAAATAGTTTGGTACTCGAGTTGCTTCTTTTTAAATCATTTATTGTTTGCATAAAGTCCCTTGCTGCTTCGTAAGAAAAGTCTTAAATCGGTCATCTTGGATGGGTTCTTGTGAAGTGAAGTGGGTTCTTGGATTGACGAATTTTAATTAAATGTTTTCGACCTAAATTTGACACAGTTTAAAACTATGTAAGAATCGATTCAATAATATAATATTTTTATTGAATTATTTAAACTAAAAAAATATAATCTGCGTTATAGGATAGGCCTAATTTCATAGCTTGGTAGCGCAAAAAAAAACAAATTTAGCACTAACAAAAAGCTGACAAGGCACAATGGTCCACCGCGGCTCGGACCGGCTCGTATCGAGTTACATTCGCCTGAATGAATGATTGAATGATTACGCGCCGGTCGTTGAACCACGCAGTGCTCTGTCAACAGATTTGTTCGCTTTTTGTTTCTTTTCAGCGTGGGAAGCGATTGTCAGATATAATTACGTGTTTATTACAGAGGGGAAAGCACATCTATGCAGAGTATTTTTAAAATACTTTTCTAGCAGATGTTATCATTAATTAGTTAATTTATTAGACGTGTTGATTAAAATATTTAAACTCTAACGTCTTGAAAGTGTCAACTAGAAATAAAGTTTAAATTGGGCTAAAAATATAGAGTATAAATAAAACAGCGTCGCATCGCGTCCTTCCCCGAACCTTTCAACAGACTAGGTCGCTACGTGGGTGGTACCCACGTAGCGACGGTGTGGTATTGAATGTTAGCAATTGGATTCTGTTATGCATTGTGCTAATAGGGTAGCACATAACACCATATCATAGTGCATAATAACAGTTCAGAGTACTTTAAGAATAATAACAATTAAGGATATGTAAGTATTTTATAAAGGTTGGGAGTTGTAGGTATCTTACACAGTTTACGATAAACTTAATTACAAAAATGTAACGTAATTAATTTTTGAAATACATTTACGCACACATAGTATAACAAGACACATCTTTGAAACTTACAATGGGTATCTACCTAATAAATAAATTGGTTAAAATCAGCGCTGCAGTAACAGGCTGGTACTGCAGCAAGGAGCTGAATGTGGGTTCCCTCGTTGGCATAATGGGTATAATTGTGTAATATTTCTTTACATATTTTGTTTTTCTTTTTTATTGTACACGTTATACTGTTATTGTCGCAATAATAAAATCTTTCTTTCTTAGTGGGGAAGTATTAGGAGATAATTGGGTGAAAATTCAAATCCCACGGGATTTCTCACACCGTGACTGTAGTCTGTACACCTGTTCTGAAATACCGTTTTGGACACGAACGTGCTAATTGTGTATTTAACCGTACGGGCCTTAGGCTCGTCGTGTGAAATGCACGTGTTTTTAGTAGCAATTGGACGTGACTTTATTGTGGACATTATAATTCCCACGGTTAGTGAATGGATTGTGAACGTAAATACATTCATACATTAATTCTAAAATGTTATAATTACATTCGATATGAAATTGTGACTGCTATTCCTCGCAACGAGACATGAATATAAATACATATTTGCAGGTCACAAATAGGTACTTGTCCCGATATGGGTACTAATAATTATTCTTATATTGGTAATTATTCTTACTGGATTTGTCACGTTTTATAATCATCATTAATGTTGTGTGTGATCTCCTATTATTTTTGATGGATTTTACTGTGACCATAGATGTACCTAGTTGGCAAATAGATTAAAATACACGTTAATTAAGTAACAGATAGCGAGACTGTAAACGAAAGCGATAGATAGCTTTGCTATTAAGGCTGGTCTAGGGAAATTCCACCCACTTTCATGTAATCGTAAAAATTTTGAACAATACAATTTCTGGTCGTCATGACATTTGTGTTATGCGTGTCATATATACATGTCCATAACATGTTTGTAGGGGCTATTTAGCAAAAAATATAATTAAACTCACGCACCACCTTTACGCAGTAGTCGGGTGGCCAGCTGTGACGGCCGGATGTGTATGCACTCAGCAGATGCATCTCGATTCAGTTCTGTTTTGCGAAGCGATCTGCGACTTTTTGTAATGGCGGAATTTAATGGCCGCCCGGTATGACGTTTTTAAATAACGGTAAAGCGTATAGCCTTTTGTTTTTGCATCATAATTATTGTCTTACGTGTGGTATGCGATAATAACATTTCAAAATGAGGATGTAATGGCATTTTTCATGGTATTTTTAAGTTGTTTGTGGTGCTTTGATGGTTAGTGTGAACTGTTTTTAAGGGTTTTAATGACTTGTTTTCATATGCACCAAGTTTTTATATTGCTGGTTAAAACTGCCCTGCGTGTCCACTTCACACCCACGAAATAACTAAATTGACCCATTCTATTATTTTCCTATTATGCTGTACAAATTCCCTGTATTAATGAGCCTGTCTACTAACACTTGGGTTTTATAATATACCTAATGTCTCTCTACTCGTCTTAGCCTGTCTACTTCTTGTCCCCAGGTGGTGCAGGTGAGATGTCGCTGGCGGAGGTGACGTCAGCGCGCAGTTCGCCGGCGCGCGACGCGTGCCCCGACTGCGACACCAGCGCCTCTGTCACATCTGACTTGCATAAGGTAAGGACCTACAGTTTATGTTTTAATTAACTGGTATCTGAGCGTTGATAAAAACTTTTTAATAATTGCAAAACACTGACGGAAAATCTCGATAGTTAAAATTTTCTGTTTCTTTTGCGTACATTTTTCTTATACATAATATATCTAGTATACCTAATATGTATAATATCGACTGCCTCGGTGGCGTAGTTGTATTGCATGTCCGGTACAATAGCGCTCTGAGGTCCTGGGTTCGAATCCCGGGTCGGGCAAAGTGATATTTGGGTTTTTCTGCTCAGTATCAGCCCGGAGTCTGGAATTTGTGCCCGATATGGCGATAGGCTCGCCCCCTATCACATCATGGGACGGAAAATACTTGGCGAAAAGTGGGTGCCCTAGTTGCGCCTCTGCATACCCCTTCGGGGATAAAATGCGTGATGTTATGTTATGTTATATGTATAATATATATAAGCAGCAGAAATATAAGCAGAGTGCGCGTTTTAGAAAAAAAAAACACTTTAACATAATTTAGGCGATGCACAGTGGAGAAGTATTTTTACAAGATAACTTATCATTAGTGCGGAATCAAAATGGGCAATTGTATAAAGAACTCTTAAAACATAATTACAGCTATTTTTAAATACAAAACTTTGTGCCCCGCAGTACCAAGTCGCCTGCACGTGCAAGCCGTCGTCAGCGCAGTACGCATGCGCAGACGACCCCGGCCCACCCCCGCCAGCCAAGACCGACACACCACCAGCGCTGCCACCACGTCCGCCTGCCAGCGTCCTTGCTGCCACCAACAGACGGAATAATGGTATACCAACTTAATGTTGAGGGATTAAGGTTCAGAATCTGTTTATAATATGTCAATGTATAGGTGAATTAGGGTAACAATCCTCGAAACACTGGTAAAGAGAGCTCAGTGTAAGCACTTTTTTAAGAACACGATGAATAAAAATTTAAAACGATTAATCAATAATAAAACCAACCTTAAGTTTTTATATTTCGGCTTTAACATACGGTACGTACCTAATAGACTGGAATTTGCAGGATATAAAAGACTTGAAATCTAAGATAATTTTAGCCGAACAGTCAAGTTGACATACTTCCTTCAGCACTGTTACTGATCTAGCTACATAGATTTTATATTAAGTATGTCAAGCATTTTAAAGTATTTGTAGTGCTGCCCTGGCATGTGGTTTCCTTTTTTTGCGGAGATAGCAAATTTGAAAATTGTATCTAGTATCCTTATTTCTCAACCTATACATTATTTTGTATCAAACTGGTAAAATACCATGTTTTTTTTAAACTATGGTGGCCGATGAGCATGGAAACTTGCGTCACTAAAGCCATTTATCCGCTACCGACCCTAAAAAAAGCGAAATAAAAGCTCGAAAATTCGTTCCAGTTTCTGTCTCTTTCAAGTTACGACACCGTTGACATCGGACGAATTATGTTTCCATGCATTCTTTCAAAAATAAACCACGCAATTTATTACACGAATAAAGGATGCGAAGATTTATAAAAGTTGGTGTCGCAAAATTTTCCCACCAAAAACAACAATGAATTTCAAACATTGAATATATCTGAGTGAATAAATATCTACCTGTATGTCTCTAACAAGTAATTTCTCAAACTAAAGGTCTGTTACAATGTCAATAATACGTACACGACAAAATCCATAACTGCCAATCTCGATTTAAGACCTTTCTACCTGTGCGTTACAAAGAGTCTACTGCTTCTGCGCGGGGCAGCCATTGTCAAAGCCACATAACCTAGTCGCAAACTAAAGTAATAATAATGATGTTTTAAATGATATTTCCATCAAAAATATCAAGTTTCGTGGTAGTTTGATCTTAAACGTTATATTGCATTTATTTTTGTAAAGAAGACGTGATCCGCTCAGCATTTTTCGTGTGTGATGTGAAAATAAACAAAAGAATTAAGCAAAGTGTATTAATGAGCGTTTTAAGTAATAATTCAATAATTGTTTGACATCAAATACAATTAAAAAGAAGTTTTTACGACATAAACAAATAATGTTTTACAATAAGCTCATTGTTCCTTACGCGGTTGTAAATATCGATTTTGTAATCTGGCGCGCTATTCAAAAGTTCCTCTGTGTGAATTGATAGCATTTTATTTTTAGTTTACGCGGGAATTTAAGTGATGTGACATGTCGACTAATGAGAATAAAAAACCTTTTGTCGAGTGTTTTATTAACGTTGAGTGATATAATTTCAAGTCTAGAGGTGACTATAGGGTATTGTAAAGTGAGTTTTATGCGTTAGTGCATAGGCGATGCAAACGTGCGGTGTTATGCAAGTAGTACAATATCAAGTATCGACGCCTCAGTCGACGATCGCAGCAGACGTCGCACAGCACTATGTACCGCCCCCGCCTTATTTTGGTAAACTATTGTTTTGTTCGCTTACCTATAAAGGCCTTTTTCACTTCCTTTAAATGTGTCAGCCACATCAATAAAAATAAAGATAATAAGAAAACTTGGTGGTGCTCAGCTTTTCAGTTTCCATACAGATATTATGATTAAAAACATATTTTTATAATTGGGTTTAAATTATACTCATAATATCACCAAGACTTCGTCTCAGGTTTTTTATCGACCAAGAATGTGTTGAACTTTGTAGAACAGAATTTAATAGAATATTGACCTAAACAGTCTATTGTTATTGATTCTCAAATTACACAAACTGCTACGCTGTCGATGCACAAACCAATGATTAAGTATACTTTCAGATATTGATTAAGCGTATTTTTTTTATTGGTACAGGGGTTAGTTCATAATAATATTGAATACTTAAATTATTTAATTGCCCAACAACATAGTTAATTCCTGCAATAATTTAAGATATTAAAACTATAACGATTACAAGTGTTCGCAGTACTCGCGTTTTGTAACATAACATTTAATGTTTTTTATATCTTCTTCTCTCCACTAGCCTCAGTGGGATGCAACGGCAACGACAGCACATGCCGCCGGCGCAAGTACGCGTGGTGGTGCGTGGGGTGTGGTGCGCTCGCGGCGGCGCTCGGGGGGCTGCTGGCAGCACAGCACATCCTGCTGCGCGCATACACAGCATCGCCGCAGCACTTGGAGACTGTGCCCGCTGCTGTACCTGCTGCTATGGTATGGAAAAATTATCAACCTCACTCGATTTAAAACAAAGATTTACTATTTTAGAGCCACGCAGATGCCTCTGCTTGATGCTGTAAAATACACGCTACTATATGATTTACAGAGTAAAAGTTGTCTTCTTGTTGTTGTTCTCTCCGAAGTTTACCTAACTTCGTTCTGCCACGATGAACAAGTTGATTCTAGTATTTGAAGGTTTTTTAATATTATTTGTTGCCAGTTGGTGCTGACAGGCGTGTGCATCATGAGCTTAGCGCGACGCAGAAACCGTTACAGCTATATGGTAAGAAAAGTATGTCACGTTTCATCGTATTTACACGTAGACGATAGTAGAAAAAACTGTGCAGATATATTTGTGAAGAATTTAAGATAATATTGAAATCACATTCAAGTTTATAGAACATGTTTTTTTTGCGGTCATTACAAAAAAAGTAGCGATCAAAACACGCAGTTATATGTTTTAAATATCCTGAATCAAGCCTGGAATTGAAATATAACAAATCATTAAGAACAATAACCGCGAATTAACTTCATGGAAGTTATTTTAGTGGCAGTTTCAACTTTCAATACAATCTATTTCTGGCTAATAGCGGTAGTCATAATTGACTATAATTTATTTAGACGACCAAATAAAGGTGGCAGGAAGTCGTTGTGGTTCTGATTGAATTATAAAATCATAATCTGATATTATTCGGTGCAGTAAACATATATGCTGTATTTGCCTTATAACACTATATAATGAGATATCATTTCAGATCAAGGTGGTAGGAGCATGTTGTCTGGTGTGTGCGCTTACCTGCGTGCTGGTCACCATCACCACCACAGTCATCCACATGAACAAGTACGTCTACTATAGTCATAATTGTGGTGATTGTATATGCTAATGACTTAGTATGTCGTCTTTATTTAATTAAAAAATATTTCAAAGATTCTTTATAACATAAATAAACTTATTGAGAAAAATGTAGTGTATAAAACTTAATGGATGAAATGATTTATATATTTAAATTAGTATCAAAAATAAACGCACTGAACTACCAGTCATAAATCAACCAATAATCAAAAGAATAGACATGGTTGTAATGAGCTTGAACATAGTGAGTGATTAAGAAATTTTGAAGTTTTACTTACCACATGAGCTGAATCACTCATCCCACTCTACATTATTATCAAACCGTATAAGCTTATGAATGACAAATCCATAAAACATTACTAAAATAACGTAACGGACTGATGCCGATAAAGTTACTTAATACAACCTTTAAAGATTCAAAAACCTGTTGTGTTCGTCTTATAAGTTATCGGTATTGGAAATGTTAATTTTGGGTCGATGCTCTCGTTTGCGAACATGAATAACTAATATACCTTGACCTTCGCATAGTTTCTCTGACTTTATATCATAACTTGCATATTTGATTGCGGTAGAATTACTCTATAATCTAGCGGTAGTGTGTATACGTTGGATATGGTGAGGATCTGGGATTAATTTTGATGTCGAGTAATAAACCATGATGGGTTTTTAATCAGAAAAAAAATGACTAGATTTACCTGATATTGTAATTTATGAACTGTAAACGAGTCTTACTCCTTACGCAATAGATACACGACATTTATGGTAGTCAGGAAGGTAAGGGTGCCGAATCCCCTCTCAGATTGCCTCTTAAGAAATAAAAAAAATATAAATTAATACATTATTAATCAATATAATTTGGTGTGTGTGGATTGCAGACTGCAGACGCTCAAGTTCTGCGAGTACACGAAGTTAACCCGCACGTGCACCTGCTACACAATGCCCCCGGACACGCAGCACAGCGGCCATGACGACGACGGTAATACATGATTCATCTTCTATTTTAGACTTCAGTAGATAAAGGTGCTACGAGAACTGCGCCTTAAATGTCCATATGTCTACCTGTCCGATACGAGTTTTATTTTAATAGAAAAGTAGATCAGTATTTGGTACTGAATAATTTAAATGAAGTTAAAATTCGAGGGGTTCCAAACCGCAAGTATACAAGTGCGTCGCGCGTTTTGTAGTTTTTAAAAGAAAAAAAGTTGTTGAAGAAGTCATCATTCGACAGAACCAATGAAATTCAACTGTAAAGGGTCTTTCTACAGAAACTTATTTAATAATTGTTGAAGATTAATATGCAACAGGTTATAAAATTAATGTTAACCGTCCCAGGCGTGCGTTGCGTGTTCGAGGGCGTGACGGACTGCGGCGTGGTGCACGGCCCGCTGTACTGGTGCCTGCGCGGAGTGTTCGCACTCAGCGTCAGCGCTGTGCTCGTCTGCATCTTTAGCTGCATGCTGGCGTATCAGCTGCTCAGGTTAGTTCGAGTTTGTATTACCGCTGGGTTGTAAGGACCGTGAACCAAGATAGCCACAGTCATCCCCGAGTCTGGGTGGTCATCATGGTAATTACAGTTTGCCTGCCAAAATAAAAAAAATAAAAATGTTGATGTGTATTATTGGTGGAATAATCTAACGTGGTAACTGATTGAAAATTAGGGATGCACCAGATATCAAAATTATAGGTAAAAATTATGTATTCACAATTTCCATGAGAGAAATGACGAGGCGTGTAATAGATTTAAAGTGCAGTTAAGCACATTTTAGTTAGTGTGTAAATAATTTTCATATGATGACGTGATTGGTACCTACATCATATTAAATAATGTATTTAAAATCATTTAAACGACAGACATTAGACATCACATAATTTTACAATATTTAATTCACACAAAAATTATAACCGAAAACAATTCTTTAATTATTTAAAAACATGGTCTGTAATTTTTTATTCAATGACGTCAAAGCAATCTGTTGTATGTGCACTCGGTTCTCTAATAACTTCACACTGTGCTTTAAATCAGTCACTTCCGCCTTCACTTGAACGTAGTCCATTATATCAGGAACTTCGTACGCCTGCCTAACTTTTCTCACGTCTTCTAACTTCTGCGCCAGGCTATCCGCTTGGATCTGAATCACATTCTTCTCTTTGTCCAACTCTGCCGTTTGTTTTATTTTAGTCTTTATAGTTTTCAAGACATCATTTAGGTAAGTGTTTTGTTCCATCAGTGCTTTTTTATGGACAGCCAGAGTTAAATTTGCGTCGCCGGTCATTTTTTTCAACTCTCCTAGTTGTTGGATCTTCTGGTCTATTATTTTTGTACATTCATCGTTTTCGATTTTTAGTTTGTCAAAGTCTACCGGTCGTAAGCTTTCACTTAGTTCGGCTTTGACTTTGATTTGACCTTTGAGCTTGCCGTATTGTGTATTTAAAGTGCTCGTTCTAAGTCGCAACTTTCCAATTTTACTGTCAGCCATTTTGACCCACTCCGTCATAAACCTAATCCATATTTCAGCTGGAATTCTTTGGGCTATTTTGTCCCATCCCTCAATTATAACTTGCTGGTTGAACATTTCCGTAGCCTTTTCTATATCAACCACCCTTACCCCGATTTCTTCCAACTGTGCTTTGAGCAAAGCGTGTTGTTTTGCAGCCTTACTTCTAACCTTTTCTAAAAAGTCTATTAGGATTTCCATCTCAGTAATAACTAACTCGGAACGTTCTAGTACGTTGATCCTCGGCCCGGACCCGAATATGACCGTGCCTCCAATCTTAGCAGATGATTCCACGCGTCTGGTCGATATTTTTGATGGACTGGTTAACATTCGCGATGGACTCATTAGGGAATCAAATCCAAACCTGGAAGTCTGTGATTTTAAGAAGCTCCCAACGTTCAAAGAGGAACTACTTTGCAATTTAGTGGCATATTCCAGGGCTTGCTGGACTCCGTGCATTAAAGCTGGTTCCAACCTCATGATAGTTCGTTCTATGATTTCATTTTCCAAGTTTAGGATCTTGATTTGATGTTTCAAGTCGTTCACTTGCTTCACAAGCTCCGTATCGGTTAGTTCCTCCGAGTCATTGGGGAATTGGCTTGCTGATCTTGAATTTTGACTTATACTGCTTCTGTGGCCTTGGCCTGGTTGAGACATAGTCTTATTACTGGTTCAAAGGCACTATAAACTTGATATTCCCTCCAAATTTCCTCAGATTTACAGGTCCAAAGGCACTATAAACTTGATATTCCCTCCAAATTTACTCAGTTTTCCATGTATTTGGTAAAATTCCTATAAAATATTCAGTATATCGTCGAAAACTTATGTCACTTTTCTAAGAATAGACAAGTGAGTTTTCTATTTAAGTATCATGGCATTATAGTCCTTGAAACTCGGGCTGAAGGCGGCAATTTCAGTGATAGCGTTTTTTTTGACCTGACACAGTTTGTCCGTTGCCTTGGAGTTCGTTGGCATGGTGACGTTGTCTAGCTTAGAACTAATTGCTATCATTTATAAATTAAGATAGGAAGTAGTTTTGTACTCATTTGTATCCATGACGTCATAATATTTCTTCACGTTACGTTTCACGGCCAGTTACGGGTAAGCATGGACGCAACGATATTTTATCATATTCTTATCACCAAAACAGAGAGTAAAACAACAACTTTTGAAATTTTTGTCTGTCTGTATGTTTATTTTTCTGTTTGCTCAAATGTTCGTTGGAGTGTCACACAAAATCAACTCATTGGATTCGAAATCCATTAACTGAATAATATAAAACTTTATTATATGTAACATAAAGGAGGTGAGATGGCCACTTAGTGGAAACAGGCCACGCGCGTCGCGCGAGTTCTGTTTTCCGGGAAGGTGCATTGTAAACGGTAGGAGATAGGTGGAGTCAGATCTATGTCCACACTGACGACGTAGTGGGCACAGCTTGTTATCAATGAATTCGTAAATATATTTATTTCAGCCACGAGCGCAAGAAAATGTACTGGGAGCAGTTGGAACTGCGATGCAGGTCGCTGTATAGACCACCTGCCGGGCAACCTGCACAGCCTGCTGGCAGGACGGCGCAGGTCAGGCTCAGTTTTAGACCATTTTATATCGCTTTTTAAATCATATTATTCTCAGTAACGGCTTTAGTCCGTTGCCCAGAGTCTAGAGTCTAGGTAAGGCTCGAAATCGGTATGTTTGCTGTGACTTCAATCGCAACCAGTCTTTATTGACATAAGATAGCTTTTTCTAGCAGAAATACTATCGTAATCTAAAACATGTCGCAGAGAAATGGATGCCGAATTTTTTGTCGCCTTGAGTCCTCGGTTTCATACAGCTGGCATGATAATGCTTTTTAAAGAATTCTTGTAAATTCTTCATGCAAAATATCTATGAGTCCTAAAAATCTTTGGAATTTTGTTCAGGCAAGCTGCAGTTGTTGCGCGCAGTGTCATCCTACGCAGCCGGCGTGGGACATCAGTCTCCAGCACCGTTTCTGGGCGCCGGGTATGTTTCCACTATTGATTTATTTAGGAAACTATAGCTAGATAATCAGCCAAGCATTCGTGGCAATTTTACAGATTATTTGATAGTGTGCTATTGACCAGTCGAGTTGGGTCTCAAATGTTTTGATACCTTTTTAGGTCGTATTGGAAACCTCTACTCTCCAAACCCGGGCACGGCGCGGAAGAGTTCTGCATGGAGTTGGTTCCCTTGGCCAAGAACCAACAGTCAAAAGTGAGTTATTTATAACGACAATTTTATTTGTTCTTCGATATAGTTGTACTTATTCTGGACCGACCGATTCGTAATTAGTTATTATTATTACATTTTCACCATATCGATAAGTTTGAATAATACCTTGCCTGCTTAGTTACTTGTTATTCTCTTTTAATTTATTTGTCACTTTTATCTATCATGGTTTAGTGGCCTATAAGTACTAAAAATAACAATACAACATTTACTTTTCCAGTTCCCGCTGCCGTATGGGCGGAGTGCCTCAGTCAGGCGACAGTGCGTACGGTTTCTGTGAGACGGAAGCCCCCCCGCACGCCCCCCACGCTCCTCACGCCCCCCCCGGAACACTCGCCCCCGCCCAGGGGTACGACGAGCGCTTCGCCGGCTCGTTCCCGCAGCCCTTCCAGAGGTCGACCGCGCAGACCAGCTTCGCTCAGAGTTCTGCCACCTTCCAAGGGCAAGGTTTCGTGCAGAACCAGGGAAATTTTGCACAGGTGAGTTGCTTTGCTAAAAAAGTATTATATTTTATCCGTGTCTTATTAACACCAAGTTTGGTACGCAACGTGGAAAAAAATTTAGAAATGCCTTTGTATTATAGTATCAAAATTTGTTTGTTTACAGGCGCAAGGGAACTTCCCCCAGGCTGGGTTCACTCAGGAAGGATTCGGCGAGGCGAGCGGTAGCTTCGACCAGCACACTGGTGTGTGGGGTCCGCCGCCCCCCTACAGCCCACAGGGACGGAGCGGTAGCAGGTAACACCTTACCCACGTACAATAATATCTTGAATAAGTATGAAGTGTATATTATGGTTATGTTTGACATTCCAGGCATCATCTCCATCATCAAGACCCTGCGGCGGCCACGCTCCTCCATCATCACCATATGGACGTCCATCGCAACTCGGCGGTACACGAACATGCAAACATGCCCATACAACCACACACGTGTACCAGGAACTCATACCTCGTGCACAACATGCCGCAAAATGTCGATATGGCTCGCATGAACCCCGACAGCCGGTTGAACCCAGAGATGGCTCGGTTGAACCCCGAAATGGCCCGGATAAACCCAGAATTGAGTAGGTTAAACCCCGATATGAGGATGAATCCGGAAATGGCGCATCTCGGCCAGATGTACCCGGCGGATGTAAATGACATGGCCCGGATACAGGCTGAGATGGCCCACTTGCCGCCGGATGCGAGGTTCAATACCCTGAGAGGGCATTTGGTGCCTTACAGATGCCAGAGACTGGGAATGAGTGCAAGTAACCTGCATAGAGACTGTAGGATGGATGAGAATGTGACTATTGAGTGTTTACACCAAAAGACGGGCAGTAAAGGTTTGTTGGATTTGTATTAAAAGATTTTTTCAATATTGCCACTCAAACATTATTACCGATTATTAAGACAAAAGCCGTTCTAAAAATAATATTTCCTGCAGTTTCAGATCAAAGCAGCGACTCGTGTCAAAAACAGGGGAAGGAGAACCTCGGCTTCCAAAATGACAAACATTCACCTATAAGGTAAGCTATTGCTCCAAAGTGGATTTCAATGATGAAAGATTCTCAAAATGCATAATTACCAAATGATATTATATGAGTTTTTGGGAAGTAAATAGAGATGAAAATTCTTAAATCACTTAATATATTTCTATTCATAGATATGCCATGCCATGCTATTCATATATATTCACACACTTACACACTTACTTTTACTCACTATTCCGGGACAAAAAAATGTAATCTTACTATTATATTCGATCATAAATTAGAAACGGAAAATAAAACCGATTCATTTCCATATAAATAAATTCTATTTATTGCTTTAAAGACTAGTACTTATTCGTAATTTTAATATTTATTTTGTTCTTCGGCAGGGCGTCGATGCAAGACTGCCGTAACGCGAACAATAACGCCGAGTCGGAGGTATACTTCGCGGACGTGTCCAGTTGTTGCAATGTCTCTGTCAAGGTATGTGTAAAAAATAAGTACTGTTATTACATAACCTTACAACTTAATTTATTTTTCTTTGAGTCCTGCTAATACACACAGTTATACATACTAGCACTTGATATCTCGACATATAACATAATGTACCCAGACGTTATGTCTTACGATAAATCGGTATAAAACAGGATATAGATAACTTATAAAGGTGATATTATTATTGTGTAGGCTGAATGTTGCATGAACGCAAACGTGTCTGCGTTGGTGGGGACCATTGAGAACCACCCAGAGTCGACGTCGGAGTCGGACACGGGCTCGTTCACACTGACGCGGCAGCAGCGGCCGCAGCCACAGGTCGGCTCCAAGCGACGCCCGCGACAGGCCGACAAACATATCAAGACGCAGGACAAGATGCGACAACTCAACTCATCCGGCCGACTCACCGACCAGATCGACCACATCAACAGCTCAATGCGAATGACCGAACGAATAGACCCGAGGATCGAACGAATCGAACGAATGAACGAAACTCGGCTCAGTGAGCGCAGGAGTGACTCGCGTGATCGCTTAAATGAGCCCCGTGTGTGTGAGAGGTTTGACAGGATGAATGAGTCACGAATCAGTGAGCGGATGAGCGATAATCGCTTAGAACGAATGAGCGATTCTCATGACAGGTTGAATGATTCTAGGAATTGTGATTTGAGTGAGCCGAGAATTGATCGGTTAAACGATTCTAGAATAAGTGAACGTATGAACGAAGCCAGGTTAAGTGAGCGAATGGAACGAATGAACGAGTCGCGCATTGGCGATAAAATAAACGATTCAAGGTTAAGTGAGCGGATGGAACGAATGAACGAATCTCGTATTAGTGACAAATTAAACGAATCTAGATTAAGTGAGCGAATGGAACGTATGAACGAATCACGTATTAGTGACAAATTAAACGAATCAAGGTTGAGCGAGCGGATGGAAAGGATGAACGAGTCTCGGATTAGTGACAAAATGAATGATTCGCGTCTGAGTGAACGAATCGAACGGATGAACGAGACACGGCTGAACGAGCGGATGTCGGAACTTAACTCAAGTATGCGAATGGAAGGTAGTCCTCGAAGCAGAACACACATGAGTCCCCTACGAGTGCCTCGCACCAGTCCTAAAGACCATCCGAGGCCGTCCAACGTGGAGTCTAAGCCATTCGTCCAGCCTATTTCGCCGCTGTCTCCTAAAACTGAAGAGTCACTGTTGTCAGATGATGACCGGCCAGTAGACCAGGTGTACTCCAACGATCCGGAGACTTCGAAGTGCCTCGCTCCTGACTCTCAGTACGAGCCTGTGAGGGAAGAGAAGGAAGAGATATTGAAAACGAACCACCATCACTGCTATAGTGACACAAATACTATGGACTCGGGATGGCAGAGCGGGTCGGAGAAGCAGGTCACTGATTGAATTACATAGCGCTGTAGCTGTGGTTTGGGTTCATTGGTATGAATATTTGGTGTCAGACCTTGTCTTATCTTCAGCCTTTCAATTATTCCTTATGGCAGTTTATGGTCTTCCGTTATGAACTTCCATTTTACCAAGCAATATTAAAGACAGGTTAATTCTACTTTGTAAAAGAATTTATGAGTCTTCTGGTGCCTCTTACAAGTGCCAAAATACCTCTATTAATGCGCCTGGTAAGTGGCCCTGCTGTCAGCTATGGCCACAAAAATGTGTTCCATTGTATAACTTAGAATATGTATTATGTGAGGAATGTAGATTGCGTAGGTTTTATTCTATTACTGAGAATCTGTATCAATTACCTTTTGATATATTTGTTCAGATATACATAAACAAACGTTAAAATTATGTTGGACGCAACGAATAAAGAAATAAGGTAGTTTACGGTACCAATATTATTACATGTAACTTCTCCAAAGTTATGCCTTCATAAGAATTTTACGAAACAAATGTTTGTGAGTATCTGAAAATTTATATCTAAGAAATGAATACGTTTCCCATCGCTAGCAATAACGACAGGAAAATATTTCGAAAACTAGGCATTTTTAAATGCGATTTCTTATGAAAGCATGTATATCTTTCAAATAATCTATAAAGTGTTAGGTTTTTAAATAATACTCATATAAAAAAGTAAATAGGGAAATATATTTAAATGGAGTATCTGGTCTGCGAAATTCGAATTATTTTTTGTAATACCATTTTTTTCGTACCGCTCCATTTTAGTATTTCACATTACTCATAAAAAATTGTATGGACGATATAAACAAGATATTTTGAATTTGTTTATTTCTCGGTAAATAAATTTCAAAATATAGATTGACTTGGAATATTTTATTTGGGAATCCAACGAGTTGTAATGGTATACGAATATTTCAACATTAATTCAAGGGTTTATCTATGAATCAAGTAACTGTAACGGTCGTTTTGGGTTGCAACAATTCATAACATTTGTGGAAGAAAAAAAAAAACACTTCCTATTATGAATAATGTGATAAGTTTAACACTTAAAGGTCATTATCTAGTAATTAAATTCGTTTATCTTTTTGTTTTCGTTCCCCAAATAAGGTTCAATATCTCTTTATTCTATGTTCGGTTTATATATTTTTTGTTTGTCTTGCTAAGTTATAGTCACGATGTTCCTCTGTTACTGCTCATGGAGGCCTAATATAGGTGTCATTAGAGCTACTTTTACAGTGCCATCCGTGTTTTACTCCGTATCTTCGGGTTTAGATGTTGCATGTCCAGGTTACAGGTTAACGTTGGATAACTCAAGTTTAACCAGGAATGCATTCAACTTTAAATTGTAGCGTAATATCCCTGTGGGTGGAGCCCTATGTGCAAAAACGGGCTACTATTTACTGAAGGTGGCAGCTCTAGTTCATACCCAGAATCCGCTCTCTTCGGCGGAGACGATATCTCCGTCCCTTCTTAGGTGTGAATGTGTTAGTTCCAAGTAGTTGTAGTTGTATAATAATATTAATATTTTACGTCAAGATATTTGCCTCCTCTTAGCCCTTCTAAAACGATAAAAGTTAAAGGAAACCCTGAGAGGAAGATGAGCACCTCCAAGGATCATCGACGCCTTTATTAAAAAGTAATATGTTGTATGAGTTTTGAATGTATATGGAGACTTAAAGAAATACAGCTATTTATAATCTCTGGTCAACACGAAGGAAGTTATGACGTGTTAATTTCAGACATTAAAAACTGGCTTGAACTTATTCTGCTCATAAAATATGGTATCAGTTATACCTAGTTTACCACGTATGTCAAATCGTTATTCGTTTTATTTGTAGAAAGAGAAACGTCTTATTTTGAAAAGATTGATTGAGTACACTAATTCGTTGCGACAGAAGAGTACGACGATTATATTTTTTTTTTCTTTGTTTTGCCCTCATGTACTTATCTAAAAACTTAATACTCAAAATTATTAACACTAAATACTCGTAAAAAATATTGTAAATTTGTTGTTATTAAATATGTCTGTCAATATTATTTGTTATGTTTTGATAAATTGGAAATTAACAAATAGATCGCTATGTAAGGCGGTAAAGCTAATTAAGAGATCGCGTGGGCTATAGTATCTTGTTGCCGAGAAACATTATAGCAACTTCAGCAACTGTCAATTTAGTAGTGTAGTGTTTTTCGACAAGTCTGCGTGCGACAGCTCTGCGTGACATCTAATTGTTATTGGTAGTTATTTCGACTATAAGTAAATTTTAAATTCCTCATTTAATTCTTATTCGGACACTGAAATTTGTTCGTAATTCGTCTTATTAAGATTGAGTTCCTGTTTAGATTGACACAATTGTTTATTCGATTTTGTAAATTAATGTTAAATCGCTCGCCATGATTATTTTTCTAATTTATTTACGTGATCATTCGCGTTTTGATTTTTCTTTTCCGTTTCTATGTAGAACTCACAGTATTTTTACATTACCAATACTGAAGACAACGCAAAAAATAAACAATTATGAATTGCTTAGATAGCACGGAGCTGTTTTATAGTAAATCGCGTTAATCGAGGAATTGCCGTTTTCTCGCTAATGTTGCCATACACAATATTATAAGTTTGCTATTACCATAAACAAATATTATTTTTTAATTCCTCAATATACGAAGCAATATCGTGTAAATATAAAAAAAATAACCGATTTTAGTATGTAATAAGTTTTAAGTAGTTATTTACTGTAATGCAAAAAAGGAATTGTTTCGCAAAACTGTATTATAAATGTTAGGTTATACACTTTATACAAACAAAAGAGTATAATTTTAATGTGAGTACATTTTATTAAATATTGCGTCTATTTTGCAGTGGTATCTTAGCAGATAAGGTAATTTAAGAAATATTTTTAAAATGTATTCATATTATCCAATTGTCGTTTTATGTCCAGGCATACTTAAAATACTTGTGCATTTCTTGTAAGTCGGGTTACTAACTATGGACACAGCCTTTTGAGGAATTGGTGAGAACGAGACATTTCTATTTCTCAAGCAACTTCCGTCAAATCAAAATTAAACACCATGTTTTAAACCATAGACGTAGAGAAAGGACTGAACATTATCTTCAAATTTGATCACTCTGTATAAAATATATTGTGGCCGTGTAACTTTTTGTCTGTAGTGGTGCAGAACTCAATTGTACTCTCTATACTCTCACGAGAACTTAATCACAATTAACAGTACAGCTGTTGGTCACCAGTTTATTTTATCTCTTTTACATTTTCCTGTCAATTGACAACGCTATGTCTATACTCTTTGTCCATATTTAAAACCAGTTATGTCAGAAAATAGCGTTTATACCTTAATGATTTGGGTACAGGGACCTTACTCTCTATGCGTCACGTTATTTTGATAGTGCGTAACAAGAACGTAACGCACCGCGTCGCGTTTAAGACAAACAGAAATTAGAATACAGAATATTATTCTACGCTAACTTCTCGAAGTTAATATAACACGGCCATGTTATGAATTTCCATTGTCATAGAGAATAAGGCCTCATTACTGTACTCGTTCGACAGGGTTGCCTGTAAGAATTTTGTATATCTGCCTATCGTGTGAATGTTGTAGATTTAGTGTAACATTGAGATAAGTTTATTTTAATCTTTAAATAATATAAAATGTTAAATTTCTCATTGTATTTGTTGTGTTTACTTCTTTGATTTCTTAAAGTCAATGACGATTTTAAAAATGAATTTTATTTGCAGAATTCCTATTCAAGGAATATATATGCAAGCATGTACTTAGCTCCTGAGCGAGACGTGTTCTAAGCTTTTATGCATATTTCTTATTGATCAAATGCGGTAATAAAAGGTTTAAATAATAATTTCAGGTGAAATATGAACGAACCTTTTAATTTAGTTTCGTCAGCAGACTTCTGTAGTCAAGGAGTTAAACGGAATTGCGAATCGTATTTATGTGTAATTTTCCTAAATATTAAGGATTTTAAGTTCTTTTTATACATTATTACACTGTACCTATACTGTTAGTTTGATTAATTGTAATGGTTCTATTAAAAAGACTGAAATCTCTGTTTTGTTTGATTTTCGGAGGTCAATAAAACAAAACCTAATTTTGAAAGTCAATTTTATTCTATCTTCTTCACAGTTAAGTTTACTAACACATATTAAAGGATCCCCTTAATAATGCTTTATAAGTATGTTAAAATTAACATTTTCTATTACACTGAGTTTTGAAATTTCCGACATTTCGAATGTAGAGCACCAAAAAGGGATCCCTTGATTATTATTTTTGGTTAATATAACCACAAATTACCAAAATACAAGCACCGTTAAAGTAAGAGAAGAAAAGTATTGAATGGCAGGATAATTTTACCTTACGAAAACTTAAAGGCTAGTATTGAGAATAATATATTTATCTAAGTCTTTTAATGTGCCATTTTTTATCAGTTCGAGATAAGAAATTGAAATCTCATGAAAATCAAATTTGCAAAAATCTAGGAGACGCGTATTTCAAGTTAAAAATCTCTCTGAAAAAAGTATACACGCAAGCATAAAATGTGAAGATTCTATAAATTATTTTTAAAACTATAATCGGTATCGTGTTTACAAACCATAGTAAGACATTGTTTGCCTATGCCACCTTCAAACGCAGTAACTTCAATTTTAAAGATTTTTTTTTACAGCACTTCAAACCATCGATGTAGTTTTTGAAATAACAATTATTGTTGGAATAAATAAGAAATCAATGGCACATTTAATATTCTGATTAAAATTTCTTCCAGAAACAACATTTCATTACTTTTCTCATAACATTTAGCCTACATTTGGAAATCATAGTGCCAAATTACGTATTATCCTGCGTTCGAGTTCATCAAAAACGATTCAGCATTAAACTATAGAGAATCTATTGTGAAAAATTACTCAAAGACTAGTGAGTTATGTACGCTAGGCATTACAAAATATTAGAAACTAATTTTATTATTAAATCACTTCGTTTTAAATCTAAATTAACATCTAAAATGGTTGTTAAAATTAACTGTTACACTTTATTTCTAAGTATTTTTATTTCGTATGCTGTATTTAAAGAGGCTTTACTTGGCAGGACGTGTTTATTTTATTTTGCTATATTTTTGCTATTGTAACATTATTAAATACAACACACGAAATTGAAAATAATTAAAGCGTATTATTTAGTACAAGGCAGTGGAAGTTATTTACGATAGCGAGAAAATATTTCATATCTTAATATTATATAAGCTGGTTCATCATTGCATGTCATATATTCAAAATAGCTCGGATGGGTTGGAAAATCCTCAATAATTTAAAAAACTTTAATCGGTAGCTACGCAAAAAAGATCACTGACGTTTAGAAAATTACATTATCTCTGAAAAATATTTAGGAATTCAAAGAGATATAGTACATATCTATCCCTAATGCAAAGATATAAAATAATAAATTTATCAAGTTTATTGGAAAAAAGCAAGCTCATTTTGTATTCTATAATAATCATTTCATTTCAAGTCAAGTGAATTGTTCGAAAATTTTCGGCAGTTAAAGTAAATTATTGTTCTTTGTCTTGTTATGGCGAAAGAAGTTTCTGGAATATCGTTACACAACAGAAAGATAATTTTCTCCTACTTTAGTATTTATACAGAAGCATTACCACGACACTTGCTAGTAAGAGACAGCTATATGTCAGAGCACTGGATCCCCCAGTGACTTCCTCTCGAGGATGTTCGATGAGCTGGTTGTCTGAGATCTGTTCGGCCACGGAGGCGGGGGTACCATCACGGTCTCCGAGTTCCTGATTTGCTACCTTCAGGTTCTTGAGGAGTTCTAGAATGTGTTCTGGAAATGAAGATTTTATATTTATGATGTGTTTAAGTAAGTTTTAAGAAGCTGATTCACATTTTACTCAATTAATTACTTAGTGGTCTCCTTCTTTATTTTTTTTTTGTTATGTATATATATAATATGGATTCACCACGTGTACCGCGACAATAAATTGTTCTTTCTTTCTTCTTACTTTATTTTATAAAAAATCTGTGATCTGCAATTACTGTTGCCACAGTGTTTCAAATATGACAATTATTGTACCATAACAAAATATTTTTTGTTTTTTGGATCATTGATTTATTTATACCTCGTACAATAATTTCTTACTCCGTTCATGCATTTATTATTATCGTGTGTGCTTCGTTAATCAAAAGCGTATTTTATTTTCATCCTACATAAGATTACAAATGGTATGTTTTTTTTATTAATTTTGGTAAGAGCTACATTCTTAGCGCATACATTTCCATAAGCCCATTACCTGATTCTCTAGAGTCGCCATCGACATTCTCGACCTTAATGAAGGTGGTAAGTGATACCTCGTAGAGTTTGTTCGACTCAGCGTTGCCTGGGATGGCTCTTCGTTTTCTTCCATAGCCTACCACGCCGTTACTACATTGTACCTGAAATCAAAAGAGTAATTAAAATTAAACTAGTTTTCGGTTTTTATCGGCTTTTTTATATTTTCGTTTTATTTTGATTTATAGGGAGAAAACTAAAATATAAAAAACAGCTATAAAATCCGAAAAGTAGTTTAATTATAATGTCTAATATTCGCGTAAACATAAGAAATCATTACCAAAAGAGTAATCTAAAAATATCTAGAAATCAGTACTTTGCTGATGATTGTGACCCGCTGTTGAATTGTTGTACCATGGATTCTGTATAGAACTATTATTATAGTCTATACGATACTGTATTATAGGTTTTTAATTTTTACAGTTCTATTTATTACAGTATTAACAGTAAATATTATTTATTTTAAAGACATAATCGGTTAGCACTGGTTTAGTACATCTTTATTTTAGTCACAGTCACTTATTAGGTTTAGTATCTAACTTGCTTCTCTTTTTAAAGCTTAAAATTTCCTATCGGGAACTTAATGTCCACAATGTTATAGCAATACAATCCTATAATCCTTGACCAAAATCCATAAATAAGCAACGTACTCCTTGACATTTGTCCAGGCAGACGGTGACCGTCCCCTTGAACTGCACGTATGTGGTGTCGGGGAACTTGAACGCCCTGAACTTAGCCGTGAGCGTGTCTCCGTCATTGGTCACGAAGTTGTCGAACAAGTACGGGTCCACGGAGCAGCTGGAAATTATATTTTTTCACATAAAATCAATCCTGTGTTATAATATACAGTCCCACGCATGGGCTCCGTCTACAGAGAGGGTTTATATTATTTTATTTATTTTATCACAGTACAGGAAAGTAGTTTAGGCTTTAGTCCACCACGCTGGCCTAGCGAGGTTAGAAGATTTCAAATTCCTCCAAAATTCTAATATAGGACTCTTAGGTTGGTTTCCTCACGATGTTTTCCTTCATCGGTAGGCAAACGATAATTAACAGTATACATAATATCGAGAAGTCAGAGATGCTTTGCTTTTTGAACTTCTGCGCCTTTTATTATGACATACCATTCTATTCCCAATACGATAGTGTACTTAGCCATTTTCAGATATGCTAAAGATCATTACTTAGAAATTATATTTGAATAATTAGAATTAATTTTTTTTTTTTTGAGAAATATACCGTAGAAAAAGCGGCGATAGCCTAGTTGGGTGTGGAACTGTCTGCCAAGACGAATGTCCGCAGGTTCAAATCCCAAGGGCACACACCTCTGACTTTTCTAAAAAATCATGTGTGTATTCTTTGTGAATTTATCGTTCGCTTTTACGGTGAAGAAAAACATCGTGAGGAAACCTGCACATCCGAGAAGTTCTCTATAGGAATTTCGATGGTGTGTGAAGTCTACCAATCCGCACTAGGCCAGCGTGGTGGACTAAGGCCTAATCCCTCTCAGTAGTAGAGGAGGCCCGTGCTCAGCAGTGGGCAAGTATTATAATACAGGGCTGATATTATTATACCGTATTTCTCTAAAAAAAAAACAAAAATTTACGTACTTTGGGCGTACGTACGTTCCGTCTAGAGTATCTAAGTAAATATTTGTGTACCTATGTACTAACAAACATTTTAAATTAGTACAAATGGTACATTTAACTACGCTTCTAGGGAATATGTTAGTGAATATTTAAACTATATTTTTTTATTCATGCTTTTAACATTACAGCTTTTTAATTAGTTTATTTTGTAATTAAGAAAAAAATTGCCCTTATTTTCCTGGTAAGTGTGTCTATTACTAGTTTATTAAAGTAGGTGTCAGTACGTGTCAGACTATATCACTCACCCGTTAAGTATGATAGTTTCCTGTTGTTTTTCGGTGTCAGTGACGTGCATGTAGTTGACCAACAGGCCGTAGACACTCGCCGATTCGTTGTTAAGGAATATTTCCATGGAGAGAGGTGTGCCGGGGCTCACTGAGATCTCGCCTGACACTCTATAGAGCGGAAGAAATTTGTAATATTATCAAATGTTATATAGTAATAATCTCTTCAATAATAACTACTAGGTACTACGAAAATATATAAAATTTTATTAGGCAATTCAATAATTGTTTTTTATTCACCTCATTATTATTTAAATATTGCCTAAAATTATTATTACTGTTGAAAATAAAATTATGGTTGAAAAACATTAAACTGTAGCTAATTGTTGAAGCAACTGTCGGTTTCATAATAATTTTGTGTTCTTACCAAGTTGAATAGCGTCTGCGCGATTTCTAAGTTATGTAAATGCATTTTTTTACTTACTGCTTTCCATTCTGTTTGACCACCGCCCCGAGTATTGGCTCAGGCGCTTTTCCTTCCTCGTATCTTGTGATGGTAAGTACGCTGAAACATGTAAAATATTTTGCATTTATTGTCCATAATACAAGGTGGACGGACGACCAGGCTAAGGTCGCAGGAAGTCGCTGGATGCAGGCCGCTTCCAACAGGTCGACGTGGAGATCCTTGGGGGAGGCCTATGTTCAGCAGTGGACTTCCTGTGGCTGAGATGATGATTGTCCATAATTGAACTTGGTAGTCCGGATGTATTTAGTAAATAAAACAGTCCCACATCTTATCGTATCTTTGATGAAACAATTGGGCACTGTAAAACACAAAACACATCTGGCATAAAGCTGAGGTGGAATCACAGCACCGTGTTTTCACCAGTGTATTCCCATGATATGATAGGGGTCGAGATTATCGTCATATCGCACACAAATTCCAGCCTCCGGGCTGATAGAGCAGAAAAAACACACATTTCGCCAAACGGGATTTGAACCCAGGATCACAGCGGTGTACTGCCCACGCGATACGACTACGCAACCGAAGCATTAGGGCGATTTCGTAGTCGTAGTTGACCATAGAATAATAAGCAAAGATTTTATTGTATCGTTACTTGAATCTTAGAAGGCTGGTTGGTGGTGTATTCAGTATACTCTAAGAATTTATATCAGTAGAAATATAAGAAACAAACTAGCGATAAATTTTCTTTGGATAGGAACTGTAGCGTTAAAAAACGATTTCCTACCGAGGGATTTCTTAGTTACATATCATTTCCGAATCATTAAGCATTCAAAAAATGAAAGGATGCCCGATTTTCTTTATCTTAATATTTATGTTTTAGTATAAACCAATTTAAAAAAATAATCTTCAAAGATAGAGCTATTTTTAATTAAATATATTTTTAACAAACAATATTATTCACCAAAATAAACATTTGAAAACTTTAATCCTCGAATTTTATTAGTTTCTTTAGACTTTCTGTACGTGTGATTTCCTAAAATTACGAGCCTTAATCACACTAAAGGCTCAATAATTGTCGATCCTTCAATGGAGATGCTAATAAAACAAACACGAAACTTAGATTTCTTACGTTTACGCAAATGTGAGAAGTTAGACATTAAAATAAAACTATTTTACGCATTTTATGGCGTCGGGAGAAAATTACAATATAAAACACCACGATAAAATATATAAAATGGTTTTATTTCAATGAAACTTCGAATTTAATACACTTAATAAAAAATGACTTACTCAGGTTCATCGAAGTCAAGCGGGAAAGGTTTGACTTCCCTCTTGGAGATAGCTCGCATCTTCGCGGTGATGGCACACCGGGCGGACACGGTCTCGCGGCTACCGTCGGAGTTTTCTATCACCACCTTATGGTAGAACGTACGATTGCCCTGAAACAAGAAATAATGCAGAAAAATACTTAGCAGTAAATATTATATCTATTTATATATATAAATGAATGGCTAATTCCCTTGGTCACGTCATCACGCGTGAACGGCTGGACCGATTTCACTATTTTTTTTTGTTGTGTTTGTTATTGTCAGGAGAAGGTACTTATGAAAGAAAAAAATAAAAAACAAATGCGCGGAAAATTAGAAAATTTAAGAAAACTTGACGAAAATATTAATATAACTGTCAATTGTTTGAAATAACTGTCAGCGATTGACAGAATGCGCGTTGCAAATTCATAGTTAAGACGGGACAACGTCTGTCGGGTTAGCTAGTATATCTATAGAAAGAGACATATTGCTGACTCATCACTACAAAATTTTATGATATATTTGATTCTATGTTTTTTTCAGTCTTTTCGAATAATGCCGAAAGATAAATAAAGGAGGAATTATGAATTATTATCTTTTCTAAGTTAAAAATTAACAGAGTAATAGTGGGCCAGCGACCTATGTCTAAATTGTATGCCAAGTTCGGCAACGGTACGCATTTTATGACAAAGAGTGGTTAAATTTTGGTGAGTCTCTAGGGCTTAATAATCAGCTTTTAAAGACACTATTCATAATATCTCTGATTAGAGTTGATAAATGAACTTACAGTCATCTTATGAAGGACTCTGGTGACGCCACATTTATGGGGGTCCTGCAGATCGAGGACGAATGTGGCGAGCTTCCCACTTAATACAGGCAAGCATGGACTGTAGTCTGAAAATTAATTTTAATTAAAACTTAGTAGATAACGAATATTTTATGAGTAATACTTGTAGTATACTTTTCACTACAAATCTTATTCATAACTTTTTAGCTTTATCTCCTTTGACCTATTTTCATTTACCTTCGAGGATCATGAAAACTAATCTTAAAACCAATTTAGACTCTAATTTAAATGCTTTACAAAGCAATTTTGACTACGAATACATTAAATATGTAAAAAGCAATGACCTAATCGTCTCTTTGTTCTCATGAGAAGTGAAAGTATGTTTAATTAATTTCCAGTTCACATAATAAGCGAACGACATTACGAGAACGCATTTTTCGTTGCAACACTACAGTCTGTAATGTTGCCAAGTAATATCATGTGTAGGTAAGTGTATGCTTCAATAATTTTTGCTATCGTTATCAAATTTAGGAGGAGTCACGATACATTTTTGCGGTTGTGCCTGTATTATCATAGTTATAAATTTAGAGGTATTATGCTTGGTTGTAATTACAAAACATTTTCTTGGATATCGCGCTATAGTCTCAATGAAATCTTGGTGTGATTTATACAGGGTGACATTTAATTAATAAAATTACATACTCGTCTCTACATCTGCTCACATTGTGCCAAAAATCATTCACGAATAACAAATATTTTCACCAAAAATCTCAGTATTGCTTTGCGGGTCTTTTGATCATTTTGTAGTTAAGTGTAAATAAGACGTATGCGTGAGAGTATTTCTGACTGAAAGTGTGATGTTGCTGCTGCGACTTCTCATAAAGTAATAGTAGTCGCATTAATGTGCGAAAAATAAAAATTTCCTTTTATCGATATTTATTTTGTTCGAAACTTATACTTTTTTAATTTACTCTACTATTCTTGTAAGCTATTGTAGTGTTATTATACAGAAGATAAATATGGGGTGTCATTTTAGTAACATCATGACAATATTACCCTGTATACCTAACGCGTAATTTGGGTAACAACGATCCATTGATTGTGATCTATATTTTGAAGTATTTCGTCTGCTTACCTTTTAACTGGTCCAAATAACACACCTTCCTGTCACCGTCCATGGGGACAGTCACTTTCATCACCTCGGGAGTACATTCCACCTGGGGCTCGGAACCTGGGGACAAGATGAACAAAATGTTGACAAGTTGATTCTAGTACACAGGTCTATCAAAATGGTTTATGATAGCAAATTAAAAATATTACTTAAATATAATTTAAGGTTTTGAAATTTCAGACATTCTAATTGCTAATTATTTTATCGTCAATTAATTAATAACCTGCTCTACATTTTTTATAAGTTGTAGTTTTTCAGCGGTTTAATGATGGTATTGAGCTGATATAAACCATATATTGCTGATATAAACTTTCCTTAGTCTAATGCATGCTAACTTAACGAATATGTAAAAAACGTATACATCATTTATTGAATACGCATATTATAATAAAAGAAATAAGACAACTTTAAAATCAAACAAAATTTTAATTATGAGTGATAGTTTAAGCTCTTTTGATAGATCAACGCCAAGAAACCAAGGAACAAAATTCATCCAACCCGCAAAATATTCTACGAAATGTAATAAACTCGAGCAACACTATGTATTACGTCAGAACGCCATATTGGTACCCAGGCCACGAACGCGACGCTTTCGCAGACGCGGCGGATGCGGACCGTGTCATGCCTTCTGACCTATTTGTGTCTATGAAAATAAGTTTTACGCTGATTCATTTTTATAGCGGATATTGTAATTTGTTGCACGGTAATGAGTAAAGGACCTTCCGTTGGCGCGTCATTGACTTTATTGAGTAAGAGTCTGCGCACACGCCGGTAACTTATTGACCAGAAACACTACACTACTAAAAATTGTCCGTTGTGTCATCTACAAGTCGGGAGCATCAAAGGCCGCCGGACTAGGAAGAGTTGAAGTTACATATTCATCTATGAAATTAAATTTAAAGTATAAAGTAAGTTTCTAATCATTAGGTGTGAAATTAAATTCAAATTTCCTTGAGGACAGGAAGCTTAATGTATTTGGCTAATTAACCAAAAAACCATTGGTCCGTGTGAACAGTTAACCTTTATGATTTATCGCTAAGATTTGTCAGTGAAGGCATGGTATGGGTAAATCATATATTCGCTTCATTGCCCTGGGCTAGTTGCTGTAGGGTTAGTTCTTGTTGTCTTAGAGACGCACATGCAGTCAATTTGTTCTATATAAGTAATAAAAAAAAACACACGTGTTAAAATATGGAAATATTTTTTTGTACTGTCATCGAACGAGAAAGTAGAAGTGGCTCTCTAGTAGTGTAGTGTTTCTCGTTAGCTATTTTATAGCGTTTTTGTGATGTCTTATGCAGCGTGGATAAAAATTGTTATGTTAAAACGTGCATTAGAGTCGCATATTTTAATAATTCTAAGAAAAAGTTTTTTTGCAATTTCCTGTAACCTACCTACTGTAAATTTTACCTGTAATCCTATAGAATCTTTTGATTCTTATAAGGAATAAGATCGTTTGGAATCAATTTGAAAATTTCACATTGTTTTAGTGATTATACCTTTTTTTCTAATTTGTAAATCTAAACGTCTTCAAAAATGATGGACAGTCTGCAATTTGTATTTGAAATAAATAAATATATAAATAAAATAAAAAATTGCACTGTAAAAATCTTCAAAGCATATTTATTAATAACAATTTAACAATTGATGTACAATGCATTCATAAAACGGATATTGTATTCGACGGAAATCGTAATGTGTTATTAGTTAAAATATTCATTGTTATAACAATGTAGACAAAGGACATTATGCGCGGTTCGAGGTAATTATAGAATACGTCAAAACCTAATCCAACTGAGAATATTATAAAGCAAACTTATGAACTCGTCTTATGTTTTAATAAATTGCTTTGCCACCAATTACCAAAACTGTTACTTATAAACTTATTTTAGCGTTAAGAGGTGGTTAAGCATTGCTTAAATAGCTGTCAAAATTAAACATTGCCGATGATTAGATGATAGACTAGTTAAGACGTAATTAAGCATAACTTTGCGATTTTTTTTATAAGTAATACTATGTAAGGCTAACTATTAATGAGTAGATTTTAACTTGTTCTACATTTTAAAATATCACTCTTGTTTTATTTCACATCTACAAAATACATAAAAATAGGTAATTATTTGTGTGAAATAGTACGTATTAGACGTGAACCTATCGACCACCAATATTTACGCAAATACAAAACAAATATCTTAAAAAGAATACTAACATTTATCGAAACGTTTGAATAACTCAATAAGTTAACGGCAGAGTAAGCGGCGCGTCTCACAATGACCGGTCCCCGATGCATCGTAAACCGCATTTATGGTGGGCCGCATATGGTATATGACCATATATGACGAGGATATTAATTGAAGAAGATCCTAGAGATTGCGCATCGCATATCTTCATGGTCATAGGGTTATCTATAACTGTATTTTTTAAAATGTTTATGGTATAGGATATAAGACCTAATTCCACGTTAAAAAGATTTAGTAGAAGAGTCTTTAAACACTGCATCGTCGAGGATTCGTCTTAGTGGCCGCATGATGAAAACTAAAACTAATCTTATGAAATAAAATTATTTTTCAGATTTTTCTGTGGTTATTTATATTATATTTGTTTCCACGTTTCGAATACTTTGCAACAGTAAGGTGTTAGTCGTCCGAAAATTCAAAGCTCCCCCCTTGAGTTTGAAGGCAGCACTCTTTAAAGGTATGAAATATAATTATTCCTAACAATAGCTACGATAGAGCTCTACTAAAGATATCCTTTGGAAACTTGACACCAGATTCGTTTTTTACAAGGTAAATTAAGTGATCGGTAAATAATTGTTTTGGTTTAAGTAAATTCATTTTATTTTACAGTCCAAACTCAAATGACTTCCGTTTCCAGCTATTAGAAACTGTTTACAAATCTTACTTCTTATCTTATCTTTCTAATATTATAAATGCCGAAGTTTGCGAAAATGTTTCTATGTTTGTTAGAAGTAAACGCAAAAACAGTTAAATAGATTTGGATTAAATTTGACACACGGATAGACCATATTCTGGATAAACATATATTTTGCTCCTACAGGAAGTAATGGGATTTTAATCTATATTTTTAAATAGATGGCGCTGGGGTCGGATTGGTGGCGCTAAATCGTTGAGGTAGTTTAGGGACTTTTGTACAGGTAAATGTTTTCCACGCTGACGAAGCCGCCAGCAACCCCTATTATTTAATATACAAAATTTATTTACATTATATTGTCTAGTTTAAAGTGGATATCGTCACGCAGATATGTTTATCTACCCCTATTAATAAATAATAACACATAATATAATCCATAGAGGTAAAGGAAATAATAATTTAATCCGAATGTTGTAATATCGTGGATAAATTGCTGTTACTGAAAGCAATTAATTAAATACAACATAATCGGATTATTTGTGGAGGTTGAGGGGCAAATGAAAGTATTTAAATACTTGGCCAGTTTATTTTAATATTTTTACCCTATTAATCATACAATATCATATTATATGGCATGGCTTGTGAAGGTTTGATGTTTAAAGTTAACGAAAGAATCGTTAATAGATTTTGAATTTGGATATAATTTGGAACATTTGTAGATCAAGTCTTGCGATAACTTATAAGTATACTTTTTATGCCGTAAAGATTTATTTATTATATTTATGAACAACTTTGTATAAATATAACAAAAATCTTTTTTCATGTTGACTTCTCTGACGCACTAGTAATAAGTTGTCTAGTACTTACATCATCTGCTTTTTCTAAACCCTTTGTTAATTTAAAGACATTAAATTAATGATTATAGTTATTTAATATAAGTAAAGATGTAATAAACAACGCCATTTTTGCACACGCAATTCAAAAGTGAAGTAATATTTCAAAAGTGAAAAACAAATAAATTTATATTCTTAGATGAAACGCGATGCGTGTTCGTTTGCGCGGAAGTGTTTTTGCTCGAGCATTAGTTTACGCTCGACGTGACTTCACTTCTGTTCACCGACTCTATCCGTATTGTTTAGTTATTTATAACTAGATTTAAAGGATATATTTTACCTTGTATATGGTAGTATATTTTAGTTTCCTTAATCTTTCTTTCAAATGCCCTTATGCTTAGTGGGGTCAACGCAACATACTTTCACGCTTGTTGGAAACACGATATCGAACGAGTCGAATTGGATAATATTTATACCAATTAAAAGGCTCTGTTATCTTGCTTTATTAGCAATATCTTTAGTATGTCAACAAATTCTGCATTTGCCAAAAAGTGTAAATTGGAAAGAACCCGTTCGTGCCTTATGTTTTTTATTATTGTAATACATATTTCTGTCCACCAACTTCATCGAAGGATATAATTTTCAGGATATCAGATTTGGATTCCATGCCAAAGCATTTTTTTTTATATAAATCACTGCGTGGTATTCTACTGTGCTTGTCACCCTGAGACATGAGAAGTCAAGTCTTGTACCACAATGTAATTACGTTACCTCCATATGACTGGAGTATATATAGGTAGAGTTGAATAAAATCTAAAAATCACAGTGATCGGCGGTGCAATAGAAATGTTTTAAATGTTTATCCTTTAGTGCGACATTCCTGATCCGAGAGCGACCATTATAAAATGTTTCCTGGATTCTCCATTGGTTTTTTGTTTGCTTTTAAAGGGAAAAATTACGTTTAAATATTTTTATTATTGGTATATATTTAACATAGTTATGTTGTGTAATGCGTAGGGTGCCTAGCTATAAATCGATGAAAATACAAATATCTATAATATTTCTTATGTTTACGCGAATTTTAGACATTTAAATACAGCATTTTTTTATTTTTCGCGGTGTTTATCTTATTATTTTCTTCGACGTTTCGAAGACTTTGCAGTCTTCATGGTCATGGGGCGGACTGAGGTGATGGTCGTCCGAAAAGTCAAAGACAAAGGCGTTTTATTAGAATGCCTAAGTATATTATAATAATAAAATTTATAAAGCGGTGCTGTAGGTATCATATTGTTTTTTCTTTTTCCTTTATTTATACTTATATCTTTTATATAACCTTTTGGTCTTCACGACATAAGGTCTGTAAATATATTTTGTATCTTAATGACAAAGTTTTAACATTAAAGTCTTACGATTCGAAATGAACGTCGATATATATTTTGACAGTTAATTCAGTATAAGTGCATTGGAAGTTTACGATTATTGAAGTCGATTTTACGATCATCAATTTCAACTATCCAGGGGCCTGTGTTAACTCGTAACGTGGTCGTGTTACATTATCTTCATGAAATTAGCGTGGAATGATATTCCAATTTTTATTAAACGCGACGCGATTCGTTATGTGCTTGTTACGCGCTATCAAACTATTGTGCGGCATCGTGAACAAGGCCCCTGTTTTGTTAACCGACTTAAAAAAGGGAGGAGGTTCTTAATTGTAATGTATTTTTTTTTCTTTTTCTTTTTTATGTTTGTTACCTCAAAAACTTTTGTTTTTTGTTTGTGTATACTCGATACAAAAAAACTTTTGTTGTAACAAGTATACACAAGTCTAACTCGCCACGTATATGCCGTACCGTCCAGTGCGCTTACGTCGGTTCGGTGCTCGCTATGGTCTGCCGGCTGCCGGTCGCGTGTGACCCATCTACAGATTAATGGCCGCTGCATCAATCGTCTGCTTGTATGTTTGTTTATATATGAAAAAATATATGTATATTGTATGCTCTATCGATCATAGTCCTTTTAACGGTGAACGCAAAAGAAAAAAAATTACAAAGGTACTTAAGAACTTCTATGGTCCAAACTAGAGGAGATATGTTCCGCAGTTGGTCAATATCTTTACAAACTTTCTCATTTATGACTGGGATTAAATATACAACGAACTTCATTACTTATTCCATACTTGGGTGCATGTATTTATAAGCTTTGTAATTCAATTTAACTTACCTATAACTCAAACAATGCCTTTTTAGAAATGGTTAATTGTCCTCATAACTAATATAAAGGTAGGCATGTAAGGTATTCAATATATTGTCGGGGTTTTTTATCACTCGCAGCTCGGAGTCTGAAAGTTGGCGATGTCTTGGAAAGCATGTAAAGCCGTTAGTCCTGAGTCTGATTACTCCCGTCATGTCGGATTATCGTCTCATTAGATATTTTTTTCGCGGGGAAAAAACACTTTATCGCTACCAGCACTTGGAGGGTGGGTGGAATGGTTATGTTGGTTTCACCAATCTTACGGCTCAATGTCGACGCTCGGGAATATAGCATCATCCGAGTGAGCATTGGACAGAGTCCCTAACCCCTGTATACCCTACACCAGCATACCGACCAAAACCCGAGGTGGGTCTCATTAGACTATGAGATTGAAGGGACAGAGAATGCCCCTGTATTGTGTACACACTTGAGTATTATAATATCGCCTGTGTACTGTGATAACGTTCACTGAGATTGGCCTTGTCGATACGATATGTCATTTCCATATTGTTTTTTGATTACTCTTAGTGTTAGCGATTGTAGAAAGGTATCTTTGGTACGGCTTCTGATACGATGCTTGTAATAAATATAAATAAAAAAAAGGACAAATGTAAATAAAGAAAAGAAAAAGGTTCGGGCGCCAGGCGTCAATAAGCAAAAGAATTACCTGGATAAGCTAGGAAGATTCTGGAACTTTTAATCTTCAGGGGGGTGGTCTAAATGAAAGGTACCAGTAAGCTAAAGTTGTTCTTTATATTTTCCGAGGAGTTCACAAATTAGGAAATAATTATTTTAGAACATAAAAATACCTTTGGTCATTATTGCATCATCACTGGAATTAAGTCAGAAATACATACCAGAGTAATGAAATAACTAAAGTTAGCTAAATATAATTAATGAAGACCACAGAACACTCTTCACCGCTGGTGCCATAAAGCAGGTCCTCGCGGAGAGGTCGTGGTGCAGAAAATTGCAGCAAATGTAGGTTAAACGTTTTTAAGGCAAATTTGGAAAAATAATAGGGAACATCAATAAGACGCCCATCGCAAGGTTAAAAGGGAAAAATCCCAAGATAAATTATTACTTTTGAATGTTTACTTTACATTTTAACAAAATATTAGGGCATACTGCCCATAATTGTGAAAGATTAAATTGGATTATTTAGTCCATGATGTTATCCTTCAAGAACCGACAAAGAAAGTGACTTCCTGTGTCTATGACAGCCGTCCATCATCATCGTAGGGATGGGAAAGTCCATAGATCGACGTAGAGATGTCCCTCAGACAATCCACTAAGAGACATCAAAACGACCACTGACCCTATCGAATGTGACCAGTGCAGGAAATCCTACTTCCTCAATTTTATTTAATTTTTAAGTGGCAATGTTGGCAATCACCTGTCAAACCAAGCAAAGCCTCCAGAGCCGCCATAAATAAACAAAAAAAACTTGTCAAACCAACCATGTAACGTAATCAAAAAATTACGTTACATGCTAAAGCTCATTTGAAACTGAAGCCAAAATAGATATCGATCAGAGTCGTAGTACCTATTGGTAATGAGAAGCATTTTTATTTGTTTGCGTGTAATATGGTACATTACTTAAGTTGATTTATCTTTGTATGAAATATTATTTGAAATAAAATCAAGTACTCAATATTGCAAAATGTTTCCTTAATCCCCTTAAATCGTTTTCCAGCGCACAGTATTCATGTTTATGGTAACATATACATGCTTTTCAATACGTAAGTATTTTATCGACAGCTGATGCCAATCCCATGGGGCATCATGACCTAAATTAGTCTTGAAGGTGTAAGAAACTACGCAATGAATGTCTCATTAAGCTAACATTACGACAACGGTTTCTCCCGTGACGTGGCAGGGGGCCGGCCATCTCTGCACTTTAATTCAACTTAAAGTAGTTTTTCTAGTAGAAAGTCTCTACCTATTAGAGAATTCACACCTTTTACCGTCTAAGCATGTAACGTGACTATATAGATAAATTAAATTGTACTTACATTTACGATAAACTTAATTTATTTTTTCTTACATTTTACGGCTATTTACATCTTTCTTGAACCTAAATCCTTTTTGTTAGTCTGTTTGATTTTATCAGGATGAACCAATTTTTGTGAAATTGTGAAGCGGCGATAGCCTTATTGTTTGTGGAACGGACTGCCGAGACGAATGTCCGCAGGTTCAAGCACAAAAGCACCTCTGACTTTTCTAAAATTTTGTGTGTATTCTTTGTGAATTATCGCTTGCTTTAAAGGTGAAGGAAAACATCGTGAGGAAACCTGCATACCTAAGAAGTTCTCTATAGGAATTTTGAAGGTGTGTTAAGTCTACCAACCCGCACTAGGTCAGCGTGGTGGACTAAGACCTAATTCCTCTCAGTAATAGAGGAGGCCCGTCCAGCATTGGGACAGTATATAATACAGGGCTGATATTATTATATTTATTTATTATATACTTTTACGCACACACAGCCGTGAGATAAACCTAATATAAATAATATTTAATGTTTTTGCAATATGAGAATAATTAATGCATCAACGTCATTTTGTATTAATCATAGATACAAAGAAATAAGTAAAAATCCTTGGTTCTTGTTAGCAGAGATGCATGTTCGCATCATTGTTGCGGCTAAGGTCGTACGACTTGTCAGGCAAGTATTTTTATTAATATACACTGGCAGCCAATATATTCGTGCATTAATATTCAATTTATTATACACCTGGATGAGTTTTGAAATAAATATGGTTAAGCAATATGTACATCGCATACGTTTTTTAGTATGGCATAAGAAATATTAATGTTTAACGAGTGTTTGAAATTTTTAAGTAGATAACGAACTTTACAGAAGATTTGGATAACTTTTAATTCATATAATATTTTGGCGAAATATTTTTTTACTCTCATGATTGACTTTTTAACTGCTATCTATGTATACAAAGCTATTATCACTGTCTTCGTGACGTAGTTGTAATGTGCATATATAAGAAGTACGATTACTGCGCTGAGGTCCTGGGTTTAAATCCCGGGTCGGGCCAAAATAATTGTGTCTCGGTTTTTCCATCTCAGAACGTTACTCAGTCAGAGCTCGGCGTCAGGAAGTTGGCGGTGTGATACCTCCGTGTCTCGGAAACCCCGTAAAGCCGTTGGTCCTGCGCCTGATCCCTTTCCGGTCATGACGGATTGCTATCTCACCGGACTATGAGAGTGAAAGAACAGAAAGTGCACCTGTTTATTGCACACTCTTGTGCACTATAACTACTATAATCTTCTACGTACCTGGCTAATCTCCGTTGAGATTGGGCAGTCACCGAAATACGGCTAGAAGGGATTTTTCATTCAATCTAAGCTATGAACTATGTGTGCTTTTCCCAACCATACGAACTAAGCTAAACTAACAGCTTACCTTTTAGTGTGCAATAGCGCTTAGGATGCCAATTTCCAAACAATTTTTTAAGCCCATTTGAAATGAAAGGCTAGCCCTTGGCGAGCTGGAGATAAAAATGGCTTTTATTTGGTGTCGATTTAACATAAATCTTTAGCATCGGGAACCGGTCGCGTGTTTGAAGTGGAATGTAAGTAGAGAGTGGGATAAAATTTAACTCAGGACGTGTGTATTATTTAATTGTTAGTAAAATAGCTAATATACAGAGTCATTATGACATTGCATTACTAAATGAAATCACATACTTATTTACTTGGAAATAACTCTTTAAAATAGTTTTTTTGAGCCGTAAATGTAAAATAAAAAAGTGTAAGTTTGGAACAAAATAAAAAAATATATTTTAATTTTACGCGTCATAATGCCATTACTACTACTCTTAAGAGAATTCGTCGCAGCGGCAACATCATATTTTCAGTCAGAAATACACGTGCACGCCATAATCGTACTTGATAAACAATTTGATAAAAAATCAGAAGACTTAAACCAGGATTATTGGGGAAAATATACGTTATTAATGGATGACTTTTGGCACAATGTCAGCAAAGGTGAAGACGAGTATGTGGTTTCATTTAGTAACTCAATGTCAAAATGACTCTGTATTCTCCGAGGAAGACAGTAATGAAATTCCGGTTCGGTTTCAGCTTGTACAAAAAACATTAGTCTGATAAGTGAATTGTTACTTTTTGGGCAGTTGTGAGACAATTACGGTTTTTTTATTTGCGTTTTTATCAATTATTGCTCGTTACCGAGTGGAGTCACATTGACCCCACGATAGTGCTTTCATTTGATGTTGCTGTAAAATAGACAACATAGTCAGCACCTCGTAGCATGGCAATGTGATCTAAAACATTAGTGGGAGAAGTTAATTTTAATCTAAAATCACTTATGAGGAACTACTCTTTTAAACTGTTTAATTAAGAACAAAACTAAATTATAAGTCGAGCAAGTAACTAACTACTAATAATACGGGATTAGACGTGAAGTGATACATTGGTGTTGCCAGTTATTGCCGTTTTATCTTTGATACCGTTAAGCAAAATAAAAAGTCTTCATTGTGCGAAGCGTAACAACTGGAGTTTAACGCGATCTTACAATACAAAGTAGGTTATTAAATAAATCATTTGAAGTATGAAACCCTGGACTATAGATATTAACCGATTAATAAAATATTGCAACCGCTAAATACACATTAAGTGTAAAAATATGTCAACTTTTATTACGTGCACGCAAAGTCAGCCACTGCATCTGATGGTAAGTAGAGAAGGGCCCAATAGAATGTCGACTGATCTGACATGATTATCCCTCGGCAGTCGACACAATAATGCCGGCCTGTTGGAACTGGAAATATACAGGCTGATCCCGGAACACGACACACCCACGTGGGCCACTATGGCGAGTTTTAACACGTTGTACGGTGGACGCTATCCGGGCGGATATAAAATATATCCTACCACTAGCAAAAATACCATCTTCTGTAGGCATGCGTAAACTTTATTCTGATTGGTTCGTTTTCACTACGGACCGAGCGGTATGGGTTAAGATTGTTGTAAGGAATGAGCCGTTGGTTTATAGTATATGGACATATTATAGGCCTTTAGTGACATCGTATTGTGTATAACTGTTGTGCTGAGGTTTTGGGTTTGGTTTCTGCATGGGCTAATGTGAATTTTTCTGCCCAATGTCAGCCTGGAGTCTGAACTCTGGGTGTTGTGTGGCTGTGTATTACCAGCCACGTGTTTTTACCAGGCTATGATGAAGCAAGGAAGGGTAGTGATTTTGATACCTTATGTACGTATCTATCCATTTTATTGTCCAGTCTAGCGTTATTACTAATGAACTGATTTGGATATGATAAGATCTAGAACTATGAGCATAGCTAGTGGGGATGCAATGATAAGCAATGGATTATATAATAATAAGGTTAGCGATGGGGAAGTGTAAAATTTTCCGAATAGGGTCCCGACACAAAATATATGTATTAATACCAATTACAAAGAGATTTTAGCCAACGATATAAATATTAATTATTTATTTATTAATAATATAATTTGTTTTAATAGTTTGCTTACATATATTACAAAAGAGAAGCCGGTAGGCATCAAGTTAAATGGACCGTTCGCCACTGATAGGAAGCCCTTTCACAACCTTGGAATTATATTTTTTAGACTTCTATTATACTATTATAAAATTATGAAATGTGAATCCATTTGGTGCTAATCCACTTGGTTATAAAGACATGTGCTTGTTTCATTTAAGTTTTAATTTTATTAATGATATAAATGTATAAATAAAATTATTCATTACACCGTCATATTAGATAACCAAGTCGATTATTAGGTAGACACTGGAATGTTTTGTCATAATAGTATAAATGATGGTCACTGTTGGCAATAATTTAACAGAAAATGGCTAGATAGCGTGCGCATAAACACAAACTTAACGAAGTCGTCATAATAATATTATACTTAATTTTTAAATAATAGACCAAATTACCTACTTTGGTAAAATAATGTTCAAATTTGGATCATGATATCACTGTTTAATTTTGTTGTTGGTAATTATAATTATTTTAAATAAACCATTTCGAAAGACAAATATTTTGTACATGCCCATTATAAAACTTTTATGCCTTTTTATAAAATTTAATCCAATAATAAAGTGATTTAAAAATCTATACTAATATATAAAGCTGAAGAGTTTGTTTGTTTGAACTTGCTAATCTCAGGAACTACTACACCGATATTAATTTTTGTTTCACTAAGAGGAAGCTAAATTACTCCTAAATGCTTTCATCCCAGGAAAATATAAATCAGAGCTTTTATCCCGGAAAAACTTATGAACGCGTGCGGAGCCGCGAGGAAAAGTTATCATAATAATATCAAAAGTAAACATTGTTATGATAGGCCCTTAATAGAAGATTTTTTCGGAAAAAACAAAACTTCAAACAAAACAAAGAACTACAAGACCTACATAGACCCGTAACAAAAACAGTTTTTACCTCAGTTATGTTTTTATAAGCCAATTTATTTCTTTATCAGAAAACATTACACAAGTTTCGTAAAAAAGGAGTATACATACATTTTTATTTTTATGGTTCGATTTACTTATGTGGGTCCGGTGACCCAGTAAGTGGAGCGCTGATAGGTGCCGACGGAATCCTAAACCTTACCGTAAGGCCCCGCTAGCCTAGTTAAAACAGGCTTGGGTGATACGGTCAGTCCCACATCATCATGTTTATAGGGCGACTGCTTTTATGGGCCGAGGAAAAAACTACCAACAACTATGGCACATTGATTGATTGATTAAATAAAGAAATATTTATAATGTATTTATTAATGTTTTCTCTTGTAGACTGGCTTCTGTTAGAGTGCGTTTTAGCTCATCTAAATGCATGAGAACAATTTCATTTGAACCTTGTTAAAAGAAATGTGGATACGCCCGTATAAATTACATTTATTAGAATAATAAATAGTACGTTATACTTTTCGGGAATAGGATGGCTATATGTTTTTTTGTCTCTGGCTTTGCTGGCGGCTCTGCTGAAGTTATTACCCATTCCCGAAATAAAACGTAGCCTATAGGTTACACTATAGTACTCAATGGTAATGTAATTTTCTATTAGTGAAAAAATCTTCAAAGTCGGTTAAATAGTTTTCGAGTTTATCCATTCGAAACGGAGATAAAAAAATGTCTCTTCATGATATTGGTTTAGAATTCCTTAGTTAACAAGCAAAATATACGCGAATAACTGAAAACCTCTTTCCAGTTTGAAGTCGATTAAAAATGACTGGATGCACTAAATTTTGTTTTTGAATATTTCATTTTGTTGCTGAGCTGTTCTAGATATTTTTCTCGTCTCACAACGTCGATTTTTTCAGTTTTGTTAATAAAAGTGTCGTCCAGGTAGAATTGCGTGCAAAAACAAGTTTCGTGCAAATAGTGATGTGCAAGCCATAAATTTAATAAAAATTGCTCGGCGTACATAAAAATATGGCATTTAAAAATAAAAAACTGTACATAATTATCTTCGGTTTATTTTCGTTGACCGTTGGCGAGGTTAAGCCCTGTTTGTATTACTTTGTGAAAGTGAGTTAAAGGTTACTAGTGACCGTTTATATCGAAGACATGACAATATGCAATTTAAAAATAATTTACGTCTAATATTGATATTGTCAATTTGTAGTTTTGTTACTGTTGTTAGACTAATTGATGTAAAAATAAAATATTGTCCCAAACTGTTAAAAAAGGTCTAACTACAAAAACCTAACTGTTATTACAACCTAAAAAATACGGGCGACAAGGAAATTGCTTTATTAAATAAGTAAGTAAGTGTTATTGAAGTAAACGTCCTTCGGAAAACTTGCCAAAAAGCGTTGTCTAGATTTTTTACGAAAAGTACTACTTAAACATAATGATATTTTAATTGCCTCAGTACGTTGTGTATTTTATTATTGTATAAGTAATTTTGTAGGTCGGGATTTGTTCGAAATAAATATAATATTACAGTTAACTGCCTCTTTTATTATTTTTCGTCTTACATATATCGTCTGTGGTTTTATAAAAAATCAAATTTCAACTGTCAATTTCTCATTCATATAGCTCTGAGTAGCTAACTCTATGTTCCATTTCACGAATCAAATTTACGTTCCATTCCTACAAATAAATAATGTAATTAAATAAAATCTCAGGTTTTCCGGAGTTGACGTAAAAACGTTTGCACATGGGTAAGTAGGGCGGTACGCAGGCACAGAATGCAAACCGGACTTCTGTCTGACCTTAGGGCCAGGGGAAATTGGTCGTCGTCAACGTAATTGCGTTGTGTGCAATTTTATTTCAGCTTGTGTGTTTGTTTGCGTACTGCTTGGTATATACCTTTTTGTGGGCGGCACCTTTTACCATGCTCAACGGTAGTAATGTTTTTAACTCTATGTATCTTTGAATGTTTTTTTAGGTCTCTGTAGTTCGTTGTATTTTAAATATGAGGTGTCGTTTGATTTTAAATTGTTGGCTAAAAAAACTCGGAGATATTATTTTTACACTTAATATACAGAGTAGTATATGGTGGGATTTAATGCCAAAGACATTTTCTACCAGTCGTCCTTAATGATGTAAAGATAAATAAGGTAGGTGCTTTTACAGAGGGTAAGTTGAATAATGTTATTAAATACTAGCTGTCCCGACAGATGTCCCGTCTTAACTATGAATTTGCAAAGCGCATTCTGTCAATCACTGACAGTTATTTCAAACAATTGACAGTTATATAAAATTAATATTTTCATTAAGTTTTCTTAAGGCGAAACCTCAAGGTCCATTTTCATACATTTTGTTTCACCTTTAATCTGGGTAACTAAACAAGTATTGGCAAGTAAAGAATTTAAATTCACGTCTAGTTAGTGATTAGTTCTCGCAGTTGAAAGAAAAACGTAAAAATAATTAATAATCATGGATATTTCTGCCTTTAAAATGTCGTCATATTAAATTTTAAAGGCCGAAATATCCATGATTATTAATTATTTATACGTTTTTCTTTCAACTGCGAGAACTAATCACTAACTAGACGTGAATTTAAATTCTTTACTTGCCAATACTTGTTTAGTTACCCAGATTAAAGGTGAAACAAAATGTATGAAAATGGACCTTGAGGTATCGCCTTAAATTTTCTAATTCCGCGTAATTTTTTGATTTTTTTCTTTCATAAGAACCTTCTCCTGACAATAACAAACACAACGAAAAAAAAAAAACAGTGAAATCGGTCCAGCCGTTCACGCGTGATGGTGTGACCAAGGGAATCCTTTTTATATACATAAACTGGGACTCAATAACATTTTTAAGTCAATAAGCTCAAAAAGATTTTAATTTATGAATTATAAAGATCCAAAACATATGAGTGATATAGTTTATATAATAATAATAATCATGTATACATATTATCCAATAATTAAAATATATAGACATTACACATATAAGAACAAGTTATATAAATAGACATATAAAATACGCTATAAATCATACGATGTAATAAAGACATTATCATTTTTACGAGAACGTAATAGTTCGTAACTATTAAGTGCTTCGTAGTTTTCGAATGATGGGATAGTAAAACTTACAAGATTTAAGTTTATAATGGCAAAGCATATTTTAAAAAGTGAAACTGCTCCATATCACGCGGTCCTGCTTTTTTAGTGTAAAAATGCATTTTTAATATTTTGTATATTATAATTAATAATAGTAAAGTTTTATTTTCATTGATTGTTTAACTCTCGCGGTAGTGGAGGTTCGCACCGTGGAGCACTATACAATATGGCATTGGTATTATTCAATGAAATCAAATGATAATATATTTTCTTAAAATTGACGTGTGCACAGTGCAAGTATACCCGAGGGCTACAGTCAGTCCTGTATATTTTGCGGTCAGGATCGCATCGTCTGCGGTTAGCCCGAGTGGCAAAGCGTCGCTTCTCTCCAATCAGCCAAGAGCTATTTCCTGAGGAAAACGAATACAGTGAAAAGCCTTCAATAGTTACTCGTATTACGTTATACGATAAATGCTTTGAAACATACACTTATGGTTGGTATATTTCCTACTATTTTACTTTTTACGAATATAAATTCGAAAGCTCATGATGGATGTTTCAGTGTTTGTTAGCAGTAAACGTAGAAACAGCTGAACGGATTTGGATGAAATTTGACTCACGGATAGACCACAATAATACTGATTGATTGACTAACGTTACTAATGTTTAATTTATTTACGGATTTCAAACGTAATATACACACATACATAGACATAGGCATAGAATTAATGAATGATGAAATGAAATGAATGAAAAGAAATGCGGCATAGAATTGACTACCGGGTGCAGGTTGTCCTATGGTAGCAGGATAAGCTGAGCAAAAGGAAAATCGATTTAATAAAAAATCCTTTGTTACATTTGACATGTCTATAAGACCAAAAATGCCTGCTTGAATTTAATGCCTCGTTTAATGGCTTTAAAAGCGGCGATAGCCTAGTTGGGTGTGGAACGGACAGCCAAGACGAATGTCCTCAGGTTCAAATCCCAAGGGCACACACCTCTGACTTTTCTAAAAAATCATGTGTGTATTCTTTGTGAATTTATCGTTCGCTTTAACGGTGAAGGAAAACATCGTGAGGAAACCTGCACATCTGAGAAGTTCTCTATAGGAATTTCGAAGGTATGTGAAGTCTACCAATCCGCACTAGGCCAGCGTGGTGGACTAAGGCCTAATCCCTCTCAGCAGTAGAGGAGGCCCGTGCTCAGCAGTGGGCAAGTATCTAATACAGGGCTGATATTATTATTATTATATTATTAATGGCTTTAATTTTTTAACTCAAGTTGCTATTATCTGGTGTCCATATCGCCTACGAGCCTGTCGGGAAGTACCCCGTGTTTCTAAAGTGAAAGAAGCCGCGAGCTAACATTAGTCGCGCATTACTCCTTCAGTGACGTCTAATGTGGAAAGTCCATTACGACGTAACAATGTGCCCCGATTGGGCCCTTCGGCGTTTCGTGTGTCGCAGTCATTTATGGAATAAGGTGTTTTGGAAAATGGTCGGATTATTTGTTGTTTGTAAAAACATAGGACTTTGTTACAGTCACAATTGTTTGTGGAGGAAGAAGCAATAACTGTCAATTCATGTTATAGGTGTTTGTAAAGTTGACGTTTTGCGAAATGTCTGGATTTATATTTTGTCGCAGTAGAGTGTGTTGATTGGTTATAGTAGAGCAGTTTTACTTACCTATGGTCGCTAAAGTTTGTAACGCATGAAGATATTATTATATTAATACGAGTATATTTGGATATTAAGAGTGGTTGCAGGATTTGGATGTAAATAAATATATAAAGCGTGTCCTGCATTAATATATAGGCTATTTTTCATCGTAGAAAAGACTAGAAGTGAGGCTGGGATGAAATATTGCACATTCATAAATTAATGTTACTCAAGGACAGGATCATCTATTAATGAAAGTTATTTTTTTTTTCAGGAAATCCACAAATTTCCTATAATCATAATTTACATATATCGTATAAGAAGCAATTTTCGATTTAAATCTTATAGAACTCGTGAGTGAATGGTAGAGCAAGATTCATTGGGCATTTACAAGCGGTTCTAATGACTGCATGGGGCAGTTTTGATTGTCTGTAGTCCTTTCTCCTTACACATATTTTAGAAGTAGCCAAATTTAAATAACATTTAAGAATAAATATATGTATTGAATATTATATTTAACACGTTTATTTGAGTGCCAAAGTTTATCTAAAACGGTTCAGCGGTAAGTTATTTTACTTTTAACAAACCAAATATGAACACAATTCGCGTTTATATTAGTAACTAGAATAAATAACCTTTGATTTTATGTTTGTATAGGCGTAAAATTTATATGTTTCAAGTATGGAGAGCTATTCAATGTGAATATAGGACAAATAAGGGAGCGTTGGTCATTCTTAGCTAGTCGTGCCCGACACATACCTTACGAGTAAAGACACAAATATGTATAGTTATTTTTTTACCTTTGCTTTGTCAGTCTTTTTAGAAATACAAGCGCATCTCCCTTACTAACAGGGTTGCTACACGTCAAATTTGTTATTGTTTGCTTTCAGGTTTGTACACGACTTATTACCCTAGGTTGTATAAAATTATTACCTTAGGTTCTAAATTAATATATAAATGAATTTTATGTTATGCTAAATAAACACTACAAATGTCTCTGTAGTTCGTGATTTTTTATTAATTACGTGACGTGGATCGGCATTTTTTTCTCTCTAATTTTTAACATTGTAATATGGTATAGCGACTAAAAAAGTGTTAGGGAATATTAGAATGAAATCTATTGGTTTATTTAAGGCTTTTATGATAGTCAATTAAAACTGTACCTTCGTTACTAATTATTAATTTATTTTATATATTTTTGTACATATTTCGATGATTTTTATGAAAATATCCGCACATATTATAAAACAAAGTGCTCGCCGCGTTTTCTGTCCGGTCACGCTAACTCAAGAAATATCAAACAGATTTCAATGGAATTTGGTATGGAGATAACTTGAGAACCTGAGAAGGGAATATGCTATTTTATCCCGGAAAAAATATAACACTCGAGCATAGCAGTAAGCATAGGCTAGTTCTGGATTGTACAATCAATTTTTATGGCCTCAACTTTTAAACACAGCACAGCCCTACGGTATCATATTAATGTAATTATATCGTTCGGACGTCGTGTGATTGATGTTTCACGAAATTGTGCGTGGGTGAGCCGGTTCGGTGCCCGCTTGATGATTGTAAGCCTTTAATGCCTGTGGGATTCTTTAAGGCTAGGGATAGGATTTTTGATTGTTAGTCTGAGTTCATGGCTTAAGGAATGTTAATAATGAGGCCTTATAATATGAGAGCGGAGACAAGAGTCTTTATCCAAGACAGTTTCATAATAAGTTTATGAGTGCATTATGTATTGTTGTATTGGCAAACTGCTCAAAAATAAAAACAATGCATTTTATTAATTAATGAAACTTCAGCATGATATAGGTATACATACATATTGAAATGAATGCATGAATCCACGCCGATTACGGCAATGGCGTTTACTGTTGTGATTTGTGAATGGATTTTGATGAGTCTTCAAATTATATCTTTTATACCCTATTTACGTTAGGCAGAGATGCAACTGGTGCATCCATTTTCCGCTGAACGTATTCTGTCCCATGATGTGATGACGAGTCTATTGCCATATCGAGCACAGATTTCAGACTCCTAACTAATACTAAATAGAAAAACCCAATATCACTATGCCCGACCCGGATATCAAACCCGAGATCTCAGCACTGCAGTCGTAACGCAATACAACACACCGCCGCGCCGAGGCAGTATATCTTTACTTATACCGCAATCATATTTGTTCTTAAAAATAGTTTTTTTTAAATTCGAATTAATTTGGAAGATCGTCTCAAATATATACAATGCCTTGGATATACACCACTTCACGACCCGGAAGAAGAGTAGAAGAGTACTTCTTGGGAATTTTATCGGCGAAGGTGTCTCATGCAGACAGAGCCGCGATAGTATTGAATAAGTTATAAAATAAACACAATATAAGGTCGTGTGTTTACGACCGTTTCCCACCCGTCAAACAATCAAAGGGAGATGTTTATCGTAAAACAACATTAGTTAATACTGTTATACTGTCTTCTCTCACTATTGTTCAACTGATGTTTATTATCTCGCTATTTCTCAAGTTTGACAAATAGTTACCTCGGTCTCAATTTACTATTCATTGGGCATGAAATTTCGCGTGGAATCGCGACATTCTTACAGTTTCCTTGGTTCAAGATATTTTCTGTTTATGGCATGGAGTACTGGGAAAAATTTGCGGAAAGTACAGCACAAAAAAATGTTGTGAGATGTAATAGACAGTCAACGAAGGTATCAATGCATTCTGTCATAATCTTTGTGGTTGTAAACGATATCTTAATATAACGTAGGTAAGTGCATTCTTGAATAAAGTATATCTTAAAGGAAAAATCTATCAACTAACTGCTTGTAGGAAAAAATATTGCATTGAAAATTAGTTTCTTCATAACACTATTCTTGGTATAAAAAATGGGATTCCATTTTTTTGTTATGCCACCTATCCAACAGGTGCGTGAAACAGATTGTAGTAAAAAATGCTAGACATGTCTGTTAGCGTGTCTACATCATCTCTAGCTCTATGCTTATATATTATAGTCATTATTGGAGGTTTTTTTAGATGCATCCTGTGACTCCTTAGAATGTTGTGCATTTAAATCTATTTTTACTGTTATATATTATGGGAGCTAGGTATACACCTGTAGTTGTTGACCTAATTATAAATACCTATACCTATTGCTTAGTCATATAGTTTTGTTTTGGTAAAATGGGATAATTAGATAACATAGATGGTAGTAAATTTAAATAAAAAAAATTACCAGGTGAGGTCATAAATTTGTAGTACAATTCTACAATTTCTTTAAGTATAGGAAGTAATGTCTACCTTTACGTAAAGTTCTATACTGTTTCTATTTGAGAGTAATTTTCAATAATTACCTTCTTAACTCGTCAGTCATATTTACGTCATTTTACAATACACGTACTGTGAGCTTTGCACCTAATAAAAAATATGTTACAAGCGTACAATTTGTAATTTTTATAACCCGACATATTTGAAGTGAGGCAAATTTGAAATGACTTGAAAATAATGTTTAAATAATGACTGATCATAATATTTTTTCGTTTTTTAGTGTACGGTTGTCTTGATTTTACAATGAAAGTGCTTTATTAGTCACGCGTGTCTACGGATTGTATAAGATAAACTATTTTCCCTCGTGTTTACTACCTACACTGCGAAAATATATTGTAAGTAATAATTCTTAACGCGAAGGTGCCAATTGTACGGCTTTTAGTTAGATATTGATTTGAAGTCTTAAGATAAAGAAATTCGAAATGGTAACCAGTATTTACAATTACAGCATTATATGCAGGAGGTAATTAAATATTTTTTTGCAAAAATAAAATACAGCATCTGAATGTGTTTGGAAAACTAGCCTCAAGAACTAAAGATTATATACCTACATTATATACCTACTTAATAAATAACAAGTGACAAGTATTTATTAGAAACAAATGATTAAAAAAATGGATTAAGGTAGATATTGCTTCGACATTATTTAAAACTGATTGTAAAATATTGTTGTCGCCATTTTGAAAGTACAAAAACAAATCGTTCGGCGGCGGCTACGTGTTCTATTTTTAAGTTAATGTCAATTTTACTTTTTTCTTTCCCTACTACGGTAACTCGCATCAGTTCTGTGAAACTTTTTTCATTATTATTATTTTTTCTTTTGTTTTCGTTAATTATTATTGTTTTCTTTTCCTTCTATTTTAGTTATTTTTCTTATTATTATAAATTTATTAACTTGTTATGTTGGTTCACTGTACCTGTGTTTTCCCATAATTTATAAATAGATAATTAACCTGGATGTAGGATGTTGTTAAAAATTAGCCGTAAATGTATTGATCCAGATAAAATTTAAAATTACTTCCTTTAGTTAATAGAAATGATCAGAGACGTATTTCAACATCATGTATTACAGTATCGTTGCTAGGCTATTACGAAATGGAGAAGCCAGAAGTCCAAGACCTAATACTTTACGTGACCAATGTCCTAACTACTTACTAACCCTTGGGTTGTAGTTTGCAATTGGAGATTAGAAACAGAATATAGCCCTGCATCCGGATTTACGAAACAGAATGATTTGGAAATTTTAAATTGCTCTTATGGCTCTAAAATAATGAAATCGTTGCCTTTGAAAAATAAAATACTGTACCATAACGCTATTTAATATTATCGTTAATCAATTAATTAAATTGTGGTAATGTTATACAGCTAACTAAAATAAGGGCTGCTTTTTCAACTTTATGGTCCCGATTAAATTATATGACATTTTTTTAACCTTTTAAATACAAAATTCTAAGATATTTATATTTCAAAATGCCTCAATACCAATTTTGCCAAAAAATGGTATTTCAAGGGTCGCTTCACACCTGTAATCCTGTAGAATCGAAGCAGTGTGAACCCAGGTCTGTCTTATCGAATACCTTTAGAAAAAGAAAAGTATTTTTTTTTTATTTGCCTCAAATACCTTCCTTAAAATGTGTACCGGCTCTTAGCCTATTAAATTTAACGTATGTCAAAACTTTCCCGCCAATTTCGAACAGATAAACAAAGTTAACCGCGATAATCCCGTCAGCCATTCGGATCTCGGTGATAGCTTCATATGTGATTATCCATTCCTGTTATTACAAACGGTGCGTTTTTTACTTGTTACCTTTTATAAGCGTGGCTGTGTTATTTTACTGTCAATTCGTGATGTATACTATAATTTTAAATGTGATAAATTGTGAAGGACTCCACCATATATTAAATATAATTTTTGTATGCAACTTCGTCTGCGCGGATGAGTTGTTGATGATTTTTCTCGTGGGAATAAAGTGTTTGTAAGATAATTTTTTTGTAAGACAGTTTGCTCACATATCCATAGAAAACTGCGTACAAGGATAACCTTGCAAATAAAGTTAAATGAAGGTAACTTCTTCATTATTACATTGTCTATATCTACAAATATTGTCAAATTTGTTCAATCACAAAAATGTTAGGTCTAATAAGATAAAAGTTAAATTTACCATAAAGATTTTTTTATATATAAAACGCTATCCTGTTTTATTAATCTTCGGAACTTCTAGTTTTAAGTCAATATTCAATAACGATAACGTAAATAATCGAATCAATTTTTAAATAATTAAAGTTTCAAGCGAAGTCGTTCACCGTCACTTGTACACTATAAATGTGTTATTTACCTGTCAATTAACGTTAAATACCGTAATTTAAATGCTATTTAGTTATGGATGAATAATTATTGAGATCAACGTATCTTCTCGATATAGCGCGGTTGTTTTTATTCATTTTTATTACGCACGAAGTGAAACATAATTGCATAATTTATATAAAGTTCTGTATAAAGGATTATTTTGCCGGTCCACTACCACTGAAGATATTAAGCAATTTAAATAATCCTCGTGTCAGTTCTAAGTGATAATAAAGATTTGTACTTAATTCTTTTGGGATTATTTTTGTATCGGATAAACATGTTTCGACAGGTTTTTTGTTTTAACTATAATGAGAAATTGTGGGAATGTTTGGATGTTAGATGGAAGGCAGAGATTACTCTATGGATTTTAATTAAATGTACATAAAAAAACCTGGATTATAGAACACTTTAACGCGGTAATTTTAAATAAAATTTTATATCTGGGGAGAATGCATTCGAGCGGAACCGCGATGTAAAATACTTCATATTTTTTTCATATCGTGATTTTCACGTTTTTAATGTGCATATTTAATAAATATGTATGTTATATTTGTATTAATATCGTCCTTAGATATAGTTGTGAAATCTTGACACACTGACATTACAAATTAGACAACGATACTACGAATTGGTAATAACTTTTGGAGCACAAATTTGGTCCTGAATGTCTGGTATAGAACTAACTATCCTCTTTAATGTTTACTACAGCATTTACAAACTTGCAACAGGTACAATTTTATTTAATCACAATAGAAATGCTGAGTCTATACGTTCCGTGATACGTGATGCAATAACAGAATTTAATACCAACGCTCTCAATCCAATACTAGTAATATCGAGTAATACGTCATTAGAAATAGAATTTCGTATTAGAAATTTAATAGTGTATTTCTCTAACCTAATCCTGCCATGCGAAGTAACCAATAGGAACTTTGATTTAACATTGCCCGTGTTTTCAATTTCAATGTCCTGACTGCAATTCTAGGGAACAATTTTCAATCTAACATTGATGGATGTGTAGGTTGCAATTTCGCTGGCAGTAATTATTTTAATACTCCATTTACTACAATGGTAACGAATAAAAAGTAACTTGCAAGAGTCGCCCAAGATTTTTTTATTACCCGCGGACGCAGTTTCGTTATTTTTTGAATTGGTGTTAATGAAGAGCCTATTTAAAGCCGTTGGTCTTGCGCCTGGTCTCTCTCCGGTCATGTCAGATTGCCGTCTCACCGAACTATGAGAGTGAAGGAACAGAGAGTGCACCTGTGTATTGCACACACACTTGTGCACTATAATATATCCTGCGTACCTGGCTGAGCTCCGTTGAAATTGGCCTCCGTGGCCGAAATTTGGCTAGGAGGCATTAATTCATTCATTTAATTTTAAGTGGTTACATTTGCTCTTGAATATCATCTAAGGCATCTAATCTCGATATACTTTCGAGTTCCACAAGTAATCGAAGTGAATGTTAACACTGTGAACTCCTGGAATCTTATTGTAGCGGCATAATTAGCGGCGACGCATGCGCACAAGCCGGGAACGCGTAAAATATCCTCTAATGACCGTGCGCTTTCTGAGAACAACCTGCATTGTTTTAAAGCGTTAGCGATGAAAGTTCGCCATTGTTTTAATATCTTCGGAACGTGTGTCTAGATTTAGGACATAATAATTAAGTGTAGCAAAATGGCTAAATATTAGGTGTAGTTTTAGCTCTGTCTGTATGTAGTCACTCTGTAGTCTGTGTATATGTTTGGAGTTTAAAGTTTACCATGAAACGATTATCCACGAAGGGCAGAGGTGTAACCAGGTCACCCAGTCTTTGCCATGTATATTTCGTCCGATGATGTGATAGGAAAGATAGGAGACGAGCCTAACCACCTATAGGGAACTAATTCCAGACTCCGGACTGATATTGAGCAGAAAAACCAATATTAAAAAGAAAATAACTACATGTTAATGCATGGCTGAGGTCATCTGAATTCTTTGTTCCATATTTCATCCAATTTCATCTAAAACAGGACACAGGCAACTGATTTTTTCTAAAAACATAAACCTAACGCGGTAAGCCAAGGTTACGTAAAATATTGAACATTTAAAAGTCGTCTACACAAATGGATGATTTCCATTGTCCTAAACGCGACGCGCTGCGTTACGTGTTTGTTATGCACTGTGAGAATAACGTGAGGCGTATAGAATAAGATCCCAACGTAAACTCAATTAGTAGAAATGAACAATCGCTTCATTCCATGACTTGAACGAAACATAATGAAACATTTTTGTGCACTTGCAATTTTTATTTTTTACCAAGTACTTATATATCTCAAGGGTTTCTAATGCAGAGCGATGAAACACTAACTTAAGGTAAATGGCTATAAGTAAGTACACGTATGGTGTGCCTACGGCCTACGTCGCGATTGAAGTCACCTTGTTCTGATAAAGCGAGTACTATCTTGCATCGCGAGTGACCGCCACTACATTATTTAAATATTGTTTATTTTCTTTCTTGTAATCTGTGCTTTTGGTGAGGAAATGTTTGGACGGACTAAACTCTGGAATTACTGAATCGATTTTGAAAATTCTTTCACTAATAGGAAGCTACATTACTCCTGAATGCTATAGGCTACATTTTATCAACTATTTTTAGTAAGTGGCTAACTAATTTCCTTATTTATCATTACCAATTTATCAATTCATAATACCGTACATTCTAATACAAACGAATCAAATTAGTTCACTGGAATCAAAGGGAATTCGTAGAAAATTAGTAACCGTTAACACAAAGGGATTGTGAAAATTAATTCAAGTTACGAATAATATCGTGATTGTCACGACAAACTACGTGTTATAATTACTGTCTACGCACATACGGTTTGGGAAGGGGACATGTTGTGTAGTCATAGCGATTTTTGTCAAATCCGTGAAGAGCGTCCGTATCGTAACTCGTTACTAGATAAACAACAGCCCTGTATTATACTCGTATACTGTCCTACTACTGGGCACGGGCCTCCTCTACTACTGAGAGGGATAAGGCCTTAGTCCACCACCCTAGCCTAGCGCGTATTGGTAGACTTCACACACCCTCGAAATTCCTAATGAACTTCTCGTATATGTAGGTTTTCTCATGATGTTTTCCTTCACCGTTAAAGTAAGCTAACAACACATACAACTTTAGCAAAGTCAGAGATGTGCGCCCTTGGGTTTTGGACCTGCGGGCATTTGTCTCGACAGTCTGTTCCACTACCAAAAAGGCTATCGTCGCTTTGCTAGATAAAGCAAAAATACAATTTCAAACGCTATCTAATGATATATTTATTATTAATCTGTGTTGTGGGTAGTACATTTAAACATATCAACATATTATATGTATAATTTAGAATGTACTATTGTTTGATATCTCGAATAAATAAAAAAAATATTAATTTTAGTCGCGACTTCGTCAGTGAAAATATTTTCTTGGAAAAATAATCAAACTCATTAAATATAAAGTATATTACTCGAAAATAACGAAGTTATTTATTTATAAGAGCAGAAATTTGAATATAAATGTTGTTACAGAACAACTTACAAACATTAGAAAGCATATACCTTAATATTTCCTCGATAAATACGAAGATTGTTATGTTGTGGTTTCCTTTAAATACAAATTGCTTATGTTATAAAGACTATTAAAGTAAATCGAAATTTAATTTAATCCTCTCAAAGGCTTAATGAAATGTTTGTTCATTGGAGCGTTAAATTGATTAGTGGTTTACGTTAGAGGCTTAACTGGCTATTTTTTATTGTTTGTATAGTTAGCGTAGTTTTTAAATATAATTTAGTAATTCATTGGTGGTTAATATATCGAGCATTGACGTCAGTACGTAGTATTGTATTAGCTAATCTATGTTTGATGTCTATTACGATAGAATAAGGTGTAATTTTGTGGTAGTTTTACGAGCTGTTACTTATATCTGATGATATTTTCATATATATGTATTTTGTAATATTAGTGGCATAGAATGTACGTAATTGAACAACAATATACAAATTACTCGTGTTTTGTAATTTTGTATAATGATTTCTTATGTTTACGCGAATGTTAAACATTGAAATAAAACTATATATGCTAACTTACTATGTATTTTATCGTGCTTATTTATATTATTATTTTCCGCCGAATTTCGAAGATTTGGCAGCCTTCATGGTGTTAGTCATTAGCAAGTGAAAGTTCCATTGGGTACATTATATATGTTTTTTTTTCCAGATCAATCGAACCGTCAACAGCCAAAAAAAATTACCTGCTTCCGCTCCCGCTGCCGCTTATCACCCACCACAGTGTAACGCGTGGTCACGGGCATTATTAATCAACACGCTTCCAACGAACTCCATTTGAAATTTAAATACGTCGCCATTTCCCACCGGTTATGGCCTTCGTCAATGACAAAGGAAAGCTTCGACAAAGCCCTTTAACCTTTCTTCTGGTCGGAATAAAAACGTGGGGGGTTTCTGTTGTTGTTTTGAGTTCCGGAGGTTTTAAATTAAATAGGAAAAAACACCATTTGTTAGCTTAGGGAATATAACTGACGCCGTTAGGTATTTGAATGTAATATTATTCGGAATACAGAACATTTGTTCATAAAATCACGTGAAATGCTTATATGTCTTAAATTTATCTGTTATTCGAAACGTAGGGTGAGATATTTGACATCAGCATTCATTGTGGCATTAAGCATTTCACCTTTCTGACGTTCTGAGTTTCTGACACTCATTTCATTTTGATCAAACGTATATTTTATGACTTTGACGTTAACTTTAGTATTGCCTTATCAAAGGAGGACGGCGATACACAAGATGAAAGGATTTATAATAATTCTAAAGACCTACCTCGGCTTCGCACGGGCGGCACTTATTATGAATTATGTATAGCTAGAAGGTGATACAATCGCTACCAAATTTCACAGGATCTCCTGTTAGCCTAATCTGAAGAATACCTAAAAATAATTAAAGTGCTCCAGACGTTTTTGAGTCCACAGATGCACATACATTTATTAATGTGTATTATGTGTATAGATATAGATTACCTATTCTTGTTGGTAGCGCATACTGCGTGTTCGTTTCAGGTGTGGTCTCACAATGACGTGCAAGTTTGGTGACGCCGTGGGTTTGTTGAACATACACGTCATTTTTTGTGATCTGCGACTAACACCCGTGTCAGACGTGTAATAGTAGTCAGGCAAACAGCTGGATTGGTTTACCGCCATCTATCGGCGTAAGTTTACTGCGTTTACTGGTGGTAGGTCTCTCATATGTGAGAGTCCGCCTGGGTAGATACCACCGCAATGTCTAATTTTGCCGCCAAGCAGCAGTGTTTAGTCACTGTTGTGTTCCAGTGTGAAGAACATTGTAGCCAGTGTAACTATTGGACATAATGAGACTTAACATCTCACATCTCAGGATGGCGAGCGCAATAGAAATACGAAACAATTCTTTGTAATTGTAGGTGATAGATGGTGTTTCTACTGGTTATGGGCGGTCGTATCACTTACCATCAGGCGAACGGCAAGATCGTCTCGTCATTCATAGCAATATAAAAAAGAGTCTTTGTTTAGGATAGGTAATTATAGCCTATACTGTACATTGCATTACAGAAAATAACATACGTAAGAATGAGGTTTTTTAGTTTCTTAATTATAGACATGCTCTTAAGTGTTCTTAATTATTTGTGGATATCAATGGTGTAGGTATATTGTTTGGATCTTATTATTGTCATCATTCGAATCACATAGTGTGGTCAAACCTTAATAGGGTACCGGACTCATTTTTGTTCTTTACTATTATCAAATATTTACATAATATAAATTATAACAGAAGGAATTATTAAAATCCGGTTAAAAATCAACAAGTTATAAGTCTTTGAATTTCGGTGGAAGGGGTAACTAACAAGAAACAGAAAAGAGACGAAATACCCACATGTGAGGTCATCGGGAATTAAGACGCGTGCGAAAGAAAGAGATGAAGCGATATCCCCACATCGCGCCCACTTCTGCACGTTACAATATTTTAAATATGAATTACTCGCTCATTTTTTAACCAATTTTTATGCAGTTTTCGCAGCTGCGTTTCTTTTTCGTATTATTAACCATTACATATAGAATAATGTACAAAATCAAGCATAGGCCGGTCCCCTATTCTTAAAACTAATATTAACATTTTCGTCACGAGTACTTCACCAAACTTGGTGTAAATAAAACAATGCCCGGCCTAATGCTTATTAATTGTAATTTCTATGCTCGTCTTCAAAGTTATTGGATAATCTCGATATGTGATCCTAATTAATTATACCACCTACGAAGAAGTAATAAAAATACATTCAAGATTACCAAATTACAGAAGTCAACTTATGTCAATGACGTAAGAAAATTCTAGACTTTTTTGGGTATGTATGAGAACTAGAAATCTATGTATAGATTTTCTCTTGGAGAGCAGCTGGCGGGAGAAAAAAAACATAAAAGGTCGCCGCATCCCACGTAAAGGTCTGCAACACTCCAGATTACAAGTTTTTTTGGGGATGGACACCGCTCACTTTAACCTCCTTTCCTAGCTACGACCATGAATATACCTACTACCATACAACAGCTAACGCTATCGAAATTTCATCAAAATTGGTCCAGCCGTTTGAACGTGAAAAAGTTACAAACATACACTCACAAACTTTAACCTTTATAATATAAGTAGGATTGTGCGACAAAAAAAATGTATTGTGTCGCTACTGTACTAGGGTATAATGTAATAGTAGTTTTAAAGAGAAAAATAATAAATAAATAAAATAATACATACTAAGATTTAAATAGAGGGTACAAACGCAAATCCCACAAAAAGATGAAAGTACTCGTTATTCCTAATCTATGTTTTACTAACGCTAAGCCCGGCCATTTTAACTGTAATTTGAGACATAATTCTCTGTTGATGTAATATACCTTAAGCAGTCCGCAGTCTGTAATCAAGGCAATTATCTTTACGTAATAGCAATATTTATTATAATACATTCGTAGAAGTTGTTTGGTACATATTAACAAATTCAAGATGCGAGTTACATTTACGGCCATCTTTTTTGATAATTACCTCTGCCATACAATGGTTACTTTTGCAGTTTTTGCAGAAACTGGATATTTTAAGTGATTCAACGGCGTAGAACATTATTTTATTTAAATCCAGATTACTTCATCTTTTTTTATCCAGACTGACTTTAATATTTAAATTAGCTTCTGCTCACAACTTCGTTATTATTAAAACTTTACAGCGTTGTACATCGACACTAACGCTATCTAATTAAATATTAATAACTTACACTACAAAATAAGCATAGATAATTTTCTCGGGTTTAAATAGGCCGGCATAATTGTGACGACTGGCTGTACATATCTCTCCTCAGTGGACACTATTTGGACCCTACTCCAATTACCATCTGGTGCATTGGGATCATTTTGAGCCGGCATAATTGTGTCAATAATTTTGCCGTGGCCATAAAAAAGGACCTGGGTAATCTGAGAATTATCTTCATGGCTCATAAACACTTTTAATACAAAATCTTGTATACATCGTCTTACAAGATAAGAAGTTTTTATCTTCCATTAAATTTCGTGAAATTCGAAACACTTGTATCCATCACGACCAAAAACTAATTTCTCTTAAATAAAATAAAGAAGATTTATCCCCTGACTACTTTATTTCATCAGGCTAACTGGTGCAGACGTAAAAAAAACTTCTTAACAATGCTTCAATACGGCATATCCTCGGGGGTAGATAAAAACGGATAGGCACTTTATTAAGCCGAAGGGTATCTTTTCACTGCGATTGAATAAATTGTATGTCAGGGCTGGAATCAAGGTATGTTAATGGACAAACTACTGTTTTCCTACGCGTACTATAGAGCAGTACTCCGTCAGTGAAACGAGATGTTAAAGCTTAAAAACAAAGATCAATCTGAGTTGTTGTTGTCCTTTTTTACCTTATATTAACGCGAATGTGACTATGAAGGCTAGTAATATAGATGAAAGTTCAAATTATTATGGATACATGAAAGGCAATATGAGCTGGATTATGGGCGCCGCATTTGTGTTCGAAATACGCTCCTGCTCTTAAAAGAACCTGTTTATTCTAGGAATAAAAAAGTTAGAAAATATTCACTGGATGTTCTATTTTTATTATTATTGTATTCTAATTAAGTACTCATACGCACGCACAGCGCTTACGAATAAAAAGCGAGGATTAGCATTTTTCAGCCATTTGAGTGCGCAAAAAAAGTTTATTTATTTTACTTATCTACGTTTATTTGGCTCTACAGGATTGTTAATTTGATATTTATTGAAATACCCATAGGCGATATTCGTAGTTATTTTTAATTATGTTTTATTTGTGTACACTGTAAATTTCTGCTTAAAAAGAAACAACCAGAGGCTTTACTGTAGTTGATAACAAATTGAATGGAGTCTGTTAGAGTATGGAGCGTTGAAAAAATAATAACCCATAATTACCCCTACATCCCCGAAGGGATAGACAGAGATGCAACCAAGGCACCCACTTTCGCTAAATGTATTCCGTCTCATAATATGATTGGCCTACCTTAATACCGAGTCTAGACTCCGGGCTGATACTGAGCAGAAAAATCTAATATCAAATTGCCCAACCCGAGACTTGAACCCGGAACGTTAGAGCAGTATCGTGCCGTGGACGCAATAAAACTACACCGCCTGTGCAAATCATAATAACTGGACTGAATTATCTATACTATACTATTATATAAAGCTGAAGAGTTTGTTTGTTTGTTTGTTTGTTTGAACGCGCTAATCTCAGGAACTACCGGTCCAAACTGAAAAATTCTTTTTGCGTTGAATAGCCCTTTGTTCGTGGAGTGCTATAGGCTATATATCATCACGCTATACCCAATAGGAGCGGAGCAGTAATGGCTAATCTTAGAAACTACCGGTCCAAACTGAAAAAATATTTTTGCGTTGGATAGCCCTTTGTTCGTGGAGTACAATAGGCTATATATCATCACGCTATACCCAATAGGAGCGGAGCAGTAATGGCTAATCTCAGGAACTACCGGTCCAAACTGAAAAATTCTTTTTGCGTTGGATAGCCCTTTGTTCGTGGAGTGCTATAGGCTACATATCATCACGCTATACCCAATAGGAGCGGAGCAGCAATGGCTAATCTCAGGAACTACAGGTCTAAACTGAAATTTTTTTTTTGCATTGGATAGCCCTTTGTTCGTGGAGTGCTATAGGCTATATATCATCACGCTATACCCAATAGGAGCGGAGCAGTAACGGCCAATCTCAGGAACTACCAGTCCAAACTGAAAAATTCTTTTTGCGTTGGATAGCCCTTTATTCGTGGAGTGCTATAGGCTATATATCATCACGCTATGACCAATAGGAGCGGAGCAGTAATGAAACATGTTGCAAAAACGGGGACAATTTATTAGTTTTGAGAGCTTCCGTTGCGTGCGCTGCGGAAACGGTTAGAGTTATGCAACAATGATGTATGACGGGATTGTTCCTCTTAAAAAGTTCTAAAAAATATATTATAAAACAAAGTCCTCCACTGCATCTGTCTGCCTGAACGTGTTAAACTCAAAAACTACCCAACGTATTAAGATGAAATTTGGTATGGAGACAGTTTGAGACCCTGGGAAGAACATAGGCTCCCGGGAAACTATTACTTTTATAACGGAAAACTTTAGCCTGAAACACTTTATAACGCGGGTGGAGCCGCGGGCAAAAGCTAGTGTACAATAATCATCATGTATCATACTTCAGAAAGATTTTTTCTACAGTACACTGACATTTGAATACTAAAAGTATATCGATCACCCGATACTGTATACGGCCCGAAAGTTCGAGTATAAATGTTGCAAAACACATCTGTCTGGTAAAATTGTGTAATCTAGGTCATATTGCAAACGTCCACTCATTTTACTGCAAATCCTTTTAGGGTAGTAAGCAAGTTATCGAAACGCAAGCCAGTATTTAATGTTCATATTACTATCATAGAGCTCTCTGAACTTACTATAGTCCCCGAACAGGCCTACCAATCCACGGGCTATTATAGGTCGAAGACTAGTAGGGGTAGTTAGGATAACGAGTCCTAACCTCTCTAAGTCGTAGAAGTTTTATATTTAGCAGTGGGAAAGTATATAATACAGAGTATACTATATTTATATTATATGCATATTATAATACAAAGCCCTCTGCCGCGACTATCTGAACGATATAAACTTTAAAACTATAGAATTCGATGAATGTATTAAGTGAGTTTGAGACCTTGGAAAGGACATAGGTTACTTATCACGGGAAAATATATCGCGGGACTTTAATCCCGGAAAAAATACTTTTATGCGGGCGAAGTCGCGAACAGCCGCTAGTATTATTTAATACAGAGTATTCTCAGGTCTTTCAAACCATATTCCTTCTGGAGTGCCGTTTTACTACTAAGCGATAACTGGAGTGAAAGTACACTTCCAGTTTGAAGGAGATTATAGCTTTATTATGAAAATGTACATTTTGTCTTAGGTGTTATTAATGAAATGTAGCTTAAATTATGAATTCCTGGGTGTTGCTGCTACTGTATATGGTGGTTCGTTTGACTGAACATTATGCCAGAACCTTGCACATATTTTCATATAGTAGGATACCTTTTACTATACTCATATGTATTAAAGACAAGTCCGCATAACAACTGATCTTTATTGTTATAATATTGCCAAATCCAAGGTGTTACTCCAATCAGCCATAAATCGAATCTAAAACTACTTAAAAATATACCTGCATTGGACAACGAACGACGGCTTTCTCGCATCAAAAGCTATTAGTAATAAAATAAAAGTTAATACCCAACGATTCTCATACATTTTAACGACTAGATTTACCGAGTGTTCTTTTATTGCGTCATGATTATTCCTTCACACTAAATTGACTCGATTTTATGATAATTGTAGTAATTTAACATCTCACACATGCCGCTTTAAGAGATCAGTAGTAGCTTATTTTTTTAAACTGCAGTACATTTATTATATAGGGACTGATGCTACGGATTATGCTGTTATTTAACTGCATAAGTAAGTAAATGTTTCTCAATTGATAATGTTTTGAAAAGAGGTTGTGAACAGATAGGTAATATGACTGCGCTGTGAAGAAGACTACTATACTATACCGTCTGAAGTGTTGAATAGTTATTATCGTTGCATTACAAAGTAAAAGTAATTGTTAATCTACATTTGTGCCTTGTGGAATGGCATAAAATATATTTCGAGCATGAAAGAAAATGGAAGAAAGGGGGAAATGAAGTATGGATTGGGGATCGGCGGGTTCCTTTCCAATTTTCAGTTCCATATGTTTTAAGCCAGCGCATAGGTTATAGTTATGGTGTTGTGGGCATTTACAAGTAATACAAAATTACTAAACATCACGTGACCAATTATTCGTTTACCGACTTATATGATAAAAAACATGATATAGAAAGAAATAAGTTTGTTCCTGGAGCAGTTATGAACATGGGAAATAAGAACATATATATTATTTAACAAAAGCAAAGATACAAAGATATTACGTCATGATGTAAACGAACACGTAAGGTTATGTCATGCTATCGTTTACCGACTTATAAAAAAGCATGATATAGAAAGAAATGAGTTTATTCCTGAAACAATATGCACACGGGAAACAAAAACACATATATTATTTAACAAAAGCAAAGATATTATGTCATGATGTAAACGTATAAGGTTATGTTATACTACTAAAACCACATTCAAAAATCTCAGTTACATGTAAAAACAAGATAATGTTTAATGTTTTACGCGACACGCTCCTATGGCTTCGGACAAAGCGGTTCAGATTTACGCCGTTACACTGGACTCGAGTCATTATCTTAATGAATTAACTTCACGGTGCAGCGTAGGGTTATGTGTACTAATTATTGCGTGGAAACAAAGAGAAATTACATACAGACAATGTGGAAAGGTATGTATTAGAAGGTTTGTGAGAAAAAAGTTTCACCGAGTTTCCATTTTTTTCCTTTTTAAAATCATGCACTAACAAGGCAGGTATTAGAGATTTTCCAGTCCACACACACCACTATAACTCTTGTAAGTCAGAATCAGCTGTAGCACGCATTTTATGACACCGAGCGGTGAAGCTCGGCGGGTCTCAGGAAACACTAACCTGTCTGTATCCCGCAACGAAATCAAATAGAAATATAGGGAAGAGTTGGAAGGGAGGCATTAATGAAAAATGATTATTCGGACTTAGAAAATCTATACGTATTATAAGACAAAGTTCCCTTTTCTGTCTGTCTGTATGTTATCGATTTTCTCAAAATCTACTAAATGGATTATTGTGAAATTTGGTATGTAGATAGTTTAAGACTCTGGGAAGTAAGTACTTTTTATCCCGGAAATATATAGCGGGACTTTTATCCTGGAAAACTCCCTCATGCGGATGAAGCCGCGAGTAAAAGCTAATAAATAAATAAAGAGTACGTGTTACTCCAACGGTAAAGTGTGTTAACCCAAGTAAATCAATTACTAAACTGCTCGATAATCTTTTCTTTTTCTCAACACTTTTAGTAATTTACTCGGGGTACCGTAGTTTGAACTCCGGCCCACCTTTAGTAGTTTAAAGGAAATGCGAGAAATTTGCTATAGTATAATATATTTAATCTTAATTAATTATTAATTAATATTTAATCTTAAGAAATTTGCTATAGTATAATACATTTAATCTTAATCTATATTTAATCTTCTAGAATAGTAGAAATCTAATAAAAATACATACATACAAAAACAACATTAAAAGCCTTATTGTTTTCTAAATATGTATATGTAACAACGTAAGGTATTTTCATATTAGAGCATTTCTCGTAACATTAAAATATTTTCCATTAATTTCGGTTGTAAGGGAATGTTCCTTTTATCCCATAATGATGTCGATTTCTTATTCCTTTAGCCAGGGGCCATGAATTGCACGAAAAAAAGACTAACGAAATAAAATACATGATTCATTATAACGCTAATAAGTTGTCCTAAAAACAATTATTTTCAAACCTACACAACAGCCTTCAGGCTTCGACGTAGGTTGGAAGGCTTGGAACATATTCAAATAAAAATCAACTTTATTGCCATACGCTAAATTGTATAATTGATTGACGCTACCGTGCATCGAAACCAATACTATGCAAAAAGTAATTGAGCAATAACGACTCTTATTAGGAAAAGACTAAGATGAAATATCTCTTGTTTGTGTATTATGACAAAACAGGTAAGCAAATTTCTCATTTGCAAGCGAAAATAATTTGTTAAACTATATCACTAAGGTATCAAATTGCGTGATGGATGTTTTGTGATAGTAATCCCACGCAGAACGGCTCCTACGTGAATGACGTCATAATTTTGCAAGGTGATCTTTGCACGGAATGACAAATACAAATTGTTTAAGCAAATGTAGGATCCTTTAAGCAGACATGAGTTAAGGTTGTATCTGATTCTGTTGTGTTCGGATAAGATTCCATTTTTGGGCTTTCTATGAGCAAGAAATATGATTTTTTTTTCAAAACGGGTGAGCCTACTTTAATGAGATTACTTGGCGAATAGAGATTTATGTTAGAGAATAATTTAGGCATATTTTACAGATACATCAACTTTTTCACAAAAGATTTAACTTATTATTGTTTAAAAAAAAAGCTAGTATAATCATATAATGTACTTTATTTTTATACATAATTTAGCGGTAGGTAGTCGGTTTAGTTAGAAATACGCCAAAATCCTTTTAAATTATTCTTTAAAACATGCAGGTTACAACCGATTTCACCCATTCCGAACTATGTAAGGAGGTCTGCCTGATGACAATCAACTAATCCACAGCACATGCAAATATCTTACTTAATATTCTCAATACATTCGTAACGAGGTTACACTCAGAATGACAACGTTTGTTGCATGTTTCGAATTGACCGGTAGACTTGATATTAAGATTTTAAAAGGTTGGGACGAAAATATCTACGAGTATTTTTATTCTTTATTGTTTTTTGTCGCTATGTTTGACGACAATGCGAACATTGTACGCAATGGCACGCCAAATATCTTTTATGTACTCTTTTATTGTGTAATCAATAAAGGATTCCTGTTTTCAATCGATCTTATCAAGACTAACAAAAAAAGTATCAAATTAATTATCAACTCTGAAACTATTTCAAATAATGTTGATTCTAATTGGTCTATTTTCGCAACCGATATCAGAATTAGTGATAAGGATCGCTATATGACTTGCATCTTCATAAAAGGCCAAATTCTCTGTGAAAAAAGACCTTACTTTTTGATCATAGATTACGAATCCAAAAATTCAGTTTCTAGATCAAGTATACTGACATTTGACTAAGATGTACAACCGTTATGATTAACAATATAGTCGCTGCGCCCACATCGTTTAGTGTGATTAGGACATCTACGCAAAAAACTGGACTTCATCTTTGTTCTGGTACACTCACCTTCACGGGGTCAATGGCATGGTATACGTAACTTAAATTTTGGGTCCTATTATCTAAATATCAGCATCTGCAGATGGAGCGGGACACCTCGTGAATAACTATTAAGTATAAGAGAGACATCTATCATTTACCTTATGGCAAAAGCGGAGATAGTACATTTTTTATGTGTACAAAAGTATTGGTGTAAGTTTTGTTGTCACATAGCTGTCAAGTAAGCAGCCAATGGCATCAATGCTCCCTGAGAGGGCATCTAGTGCTTTAATTTTAAAAATGTAATTCATAACCGACCCAGCGCGGTGGTCATGAAGTGAGCACCTAGCGTCGGTGAGCTATTAAGAAATTGTGTGTTCGCCTCCGTATAGATTACACAATGTCTATATACGCTGTAGTTTCTGTTCTTTTTTAAATACACATAAGTAGAGCTACAGATTTCTATAAGACTTACTGGCATACATTAATATTAACCGACAAAAATTCTGAGCTTTTCTTCCTCTCCCTTGTTCTCATAATTGTTTTTCTATCTGCCAGCTCATGTTTTTACTAATAGTATCTTGAACTTCATGAACATGTATATATTAAAATCTTATCCTGTGTACATACATATATATCAAAGTTTTCTCTCAAAACTTATGTCACACAGAGAGTTGGTATAAAGATACTCTAAGCTTGAAACGACTCAACGAATTCAATCGATGCTTACACCTAATTTTGAGATTATAGAAATATATTTCTATATAGAGACATACCAAATTTAAAATCAATGCATGATCATCGAACTTTGGTGATGGTTCTCATTTATCGTTCTATTGGTCGTTTCATCCAATCCTATTCCAAATTGCATAGAGAATATTCTTCATTGAAGCGTCCATAGATATTTTCAATGGAAGTAAGACCGTATTGTAATAGAAAATTTATTGGACAAAAAACAATCTATCACTATGTTAAACGCTTCTTTGTTCCAAGTACACTCACCTGGGGTCGATGATTTCTTTAGAGAATTCATTTAGTTTATTGAGAGACAATACCCACTATAAGCATATAGGGTTGCCAGCTCACGAAATTGTTTTATTATTTTTTACAGTTTATATTGAGTAGACTTCATTATATCTAACTTTAGTCTTAATCTCCTTTTTTGCACCATCGCTTTTGTATTATATAGCAACAAAATAATTTTAAGTGACAAAGCTTTCCATTACACGTATTTTTTTAAGGAGTCCAATATTGTCACGATAGTCTCTTCAAGCAATATTAACAGCCTCCATTTACCTTTCTCTAAGTTAATTAAGATGTCAATCCGTTAAAATCTGTTTTTGAATAAATAGACTGTTAGACTTTTGTCATGTAATTTCATTATCTACGATTCAAATCTCTGAATTGTTTTTAATCTCTGTCTTTAAATCTTTATAAGAGAACCAATTGTAAAACACGTCCTGTGTTGTCTGTCACTTTTGCTAGTAATGTGCTTTTAAACGCAGACATACATAACATAACATAACATCACGCATTTTATCCCCGAAGGGGTATGCAGAGGCGCAACTAGGGCACCCACTTTTCGCCAAGTATGTTCCGTCCCATGATGTGATAGGGGGCGAGCCTAACGCCATATCGGGCACAAATTCCAGACTCCGGGCTGATACTGAGCAGAAAAACCCAAATATCACTTTGCCCGACCTGGGATTCGAACCCAGGACCTCAGAGTGCTATTGTACCGGACATGCAATACAACTACGCCACCGAGGCAGTCACTGTAAACGCAGACACTGTCGATAAAATATTAATTGAAATCATCTTTTAAGAAAAAAAGATTAAAAATTATATACCCGTATGTCTACTCGGTTCTTTTCTTGATTTAGCGGCAACGTATCCAAATTCTTAGGTTTAAATCCCAGGTCAGACATGTAGGATAAGCTAAGTAGCGACCAACGTAGACAATTTGTTAAGCCCGCCATCGTAGCTCATTAAAGTGTCGCGTTCTGTGATCAGGCCGGGTAGACCCAATTTCAAACAGGCCGGCATAATTGTGCCTACTGGCAAGGGCATATCATTTAATGTTATTGAACACTCTACCTGGCCCCACATTGTTTACCATCAAGTGCAATGGGGTACCTTGCTATGTCCATATCAAAGAAAACATAATTACACGATAAGCTATCTATATTACATGACCTTTATTATGACATTAAGAGTATAAGAAATAAAATATTAAAGAATATAAAAAATAAAAATCATTTTGTTAAAACGTAATATGTATGAACATTAATCTATATGTGCTAACACTATTAAAGAAAATCAAAACCAAGATTTTAAAACGCGGTTATTCTTTCATTTAAAAACTTTTCCTTAACTCCATCTCGAATGCGTTTAAAACTAGTTTAGACGATTACATATCATTAAAATAATAACGTATTATCTACGGTTTATTTTAAATCATACTTTTACCGATACTATCGATGGCAAAAACCGGTATCGATTTTTTGCACGATGGTTTTTTGTCAATCACTACTTTTAGATTCGTCCGGTGTTTATTAACGGTAAATGGGTGGATTTTGTTTATTTACGTTTAACTTGCTATATCTCTAAGTTTTATGGTGGGGAATTGTATTTTTTAAGAGGTAAATAAGTACATAAATTCTTGAGTTTCTCTTCACTTAGTATCTATTAGGGAAGTTACTACACGATAGAGGATTCCGCCGCCCTTCAACACCTTTTGAAAACACATCTACTATTGTGAACAAAATCTCATACTGTAGTGAAATGAAAGGCAAAAATACCTATCAAGTGCAGAGAAGTAACTTTTTCGTGTTTGAATAAAAAATATATTGAGAAGTAGACATTATTTAGGCTATTTTTAGATAAAAAGCGTCTTCAATTGTGTCACAGAAAACAGTCGTGAAATCACAGTTTTTCTGCTTTTTGCACGGTCAGATTGATGGAGCCTAATAAATTCTTCCCTTTTCCTAATACGTATTCCTCTTTTGAGTTCAGCAACCACAAATCTTTTGGTATTATTGGTTATCTATTGGTAGGTATTCGTCGGCGACTTCCCAACATCACTGTCTGATGACTCATCTACTCTTTCGCCTTTTTCTGCCACGAAGCAATATGATTTCAATTATTTTTTATTTCTACACAAAAAACATTTTTTTTTTATAAATATTGCATTATATAATCTATGTTGTAAACTGGTGCTGACATTCACTTTTATGATGAAATAATAATTAATCAAGTAAATATCAAATTAAATGAATAAGGTCTCGCCAATAACAGTAAGAATAATTATGATATCACACTTCAGAAGATACAATAATGAAGATGAAGTATGTGATGTAGCAATGTTACTAATTGATGTAATCTAATTCTCTAAAATATTTCTTGCGAAATAAGAAAAAGCTAAGCAAAAAGGGAAAGAGAATTATTATTCAACTGCCAAAGGTAGCGTAGCTGTATCACAGTACGATTGCAATGCTGAGGCCTCGGGTTCAATCCCTGGGTCGGGGGATATTGGGTCAGTATCAGTCCCGAGAATGGAATTTGTGCCCGATATGGCGTAGGCTATAAAAGTCGTAGGAGGTCGCTGGATGCGGATCGCTTCCCGTAGAGCGATCTGGAAATCTTTGGGGGAGGCCCATGTTTAGCAGTGAATATCCTGCGGCTGATGATGATGATGATGATGATGATAATGATAATGATAATGATGATGATGATAATGATAATGATAATGATGATGGCGAAGGCTCGCTGCCTATCACATCATGGGACAGAAAACGCATGGCGCAAAGTTAGTGTACTCGTTGCGCTCCTACCTACCCTTTCTGGATAAAAGGCGTGTTTGTGTGTGTAATTATTGAAAGTTGCTAACTAGTTGTTATGCAAATCAGATATTCACACTAGCATATTAAGCATTACCTATTCGTCTATAAATTTGTGGTTTTAGAACGAGTTTTTGTGAAGAACTTCTTAACCTTTTTGGTGTTGATAATGGTGGGTTTAAGATATTTTTTATTTCTATTACAACATGATAATGAATAATCATTTAGTAGCCAACTGAAATAATGGATGAAACATTTTCAGCGTTAATTACAAGATGATACCATGATGCAAAAATAAATATTCTAAATACCATAAAACCTAATTTAATCCAATTTTTCAATTAATTTGCCCTAAAAACGTTGGCGTTAAAAAAGGCTTTACAATTTCTTTATTAGCAACTTAACAATATGGCACGTTCAGTACACGTGTACCTTTTTAATTAAAGCTCGTTTCTCGGTAAATTTTCATTGGCGCGTACTCACGTAAACCTTATGAAACTGTCACGTGCTGTAGAATGACCATAATTTAACTTCAACCGGGATTTTAGCCGGTAATGTTGTAAAGAAATTAATTTGGTAATATAATAATATCAGCCCTGTATTATATACTTGTACACTGCTGAGCACGGGCCTCCTCTACTACTGAGAGGGATTAGGCCTTAGTCCACCTCGCTGGCCTAGTGCGGATTGGTAGACTTCACACACCCTCGAAATTCCTATAGAGAACTTCTCAGGTATGCAGGTTTCCTCACGATGTTTTCCTTCACCGTTAAAGCAAGCGATAATTCACAAAGAATACACACATAATTTATTAGAAAAATCAGAGGTGTGTGCCCTTGGGATTTGAACCTGCGGACATTCGTCTCGGCAGTCCGTTCCACAACCAACTAGGCTATCGCCGCTTCAATTTTATTAATTTGGTAAAGTAACCTTTTTTACCGTTATCAGTCAGTATATAAAAAGGCTTTTTTTTAAACAGGTATATATTTAATCAATTAATATTATAGCTTTAAAGAGAAACAAAGTACCCGAACTATAGTGTACAACCTTATAAATGTAAGCGTAAACTTCAGAAAATCAATTATAGTTTAATCCCTTTGTTAAACAATACACTGTTATACACTCACAGTCTTACTTATGAACTTGTTTTAGCGTTAGGAGGTGGTTTAGAATTGCTAAAATAGCTGTCAAAAACATCACCGGCTAGGCTCCTAGTTTAAACTATATTAAGAGGCAAGATGGCGGGTTTTGACTTAGAGCTGATCGAATAAATTTGTGTTTTAACTAAGCATAGCTTTGCGAAATTTTTATAAGTACTACTATGAGATTTATTAGACAAATTATTTTCTGATTTATTTATAATTCTTGCATAGAAACACCTAGGTGTTTCCTTCTTTAAACAAGGTTTAAAAAGAGTACTCAACTCTCAATAGGCAGTGTCTTTGCTATGTCTGTGGCATTGTTAGAGCCCTTTGGCGGCATACTGCTTACCATCAGGCGGACCATCGCGTCAGCTCGTTTGCCCACTAAGACACCAAAAAATATCCTTACTTTTCCAAACGTGTAGAAGCCCCAACGTCAGGATTTAGGAGGATTTGAAGCGTTGTCGAGGAGATTTATTAAAATAGAGTGAAATATGAGTTAACCTAGAAAAGGATTTTCTTGATGAAAAAATCCGCTTTAATATAAATGTGGTTATGCGAGATGCGAGACAGCCAGTAGGGGTTCATTTTCAATGTATTAACTATTATTATAATACGCTCTGCTGTACCTAAATAAGCTTTTGTATTCGGGATTTCTTATATGTGTTTTGAGTTAAAGTGTTTCATAGTTATATTTCAATTGGCGACTGTGAGGCGTGGGTCGAGTATTTGAAATTTTTTTAGGGAGGTGGTCCAGAGCGTTGAATATTTTTTCTCTTCATGGTAGATACTTACTTGTTTCTCTATTTCATTGAAGTCGTACTACAATGGATGTTCGTTATTAACCGTAGTGACTCCTTCAGGATGAGTTAATACACATCGTACTAGCGTCACTTTGATTCCTTGAATTCGCAATCATTTCTCTTACACATAAACAAATTTCGAGAACATGTTTCCAACAGTTCGATTTATTCAGCCATTTGCCTCAATAATTAATCAATTCAGTTTTGAACTGACTCATTGTAACGGACCACTGATGACGGTACATTTTTGATGCCATATTTGATGCACGGACAGTTTTATAACATCCATAATGTAGCGGTTATTGTTTTTAGTGTTCCTTATTTCAAACAGAACAACGGAATAATAACATACGTTTGTTAGACTAGACAAAGTATTTATAATATAATTTTTTGTGCTGACTCTACTCATTCAAGTGTGGTATTACGACGTGTTTCTAATGCTCTCTGTATCTAATTTAGCGATTTGCTTAGCTTATGTTTTCTTTTCTCTATGTGTCTGTAACATTAGACCTTGTTTAAATAAAGGTCAGTCAAATGACTGTAATCATTATTTTTAATATCTTAGATAAAATAATGTTTGCCTTTCTCTATCAGATTTGCCATCAGTTTATTACCGATGTACCGGTTAGATCCATGCCTGTTTTGAAGACAGTACCGGATGGTGAACCAGACGGGTCGGCCGACGTTAGTGCTTTTTTTGCGGATACTCTTAATATGCGCAAATGCTGTCAACGAGTATAAAACTAACAGTTGTGGAAGTTAATCAATAATAAATGAATAGTTAATGTTCCGTACAGAAGTTTGTAAACGTATTTAGGGTTCAACTTTAGTATTAGTCCTGACATAAAACTTGTTATTCCAGCTGCTCACTTAGAATTTTCCTACTCTCTTTCTTTGAAAAGAGAAGCCGTAGCGAAGATACCTTTCTACAATCGTTAACGTAAATAGGAAACAAAAAAATGTATAGGAATAATATATCCTAACGAAAAGTGTATTGTTTCTATATGTCATTTACATACACCACGTTAGCGTTAATGATTGTAAAAAGGCATCTTGGCTACGACTCCTGGTGCGATTCTATCCAGTTGTAACTTCAGACCATACCTACACATAGGCCACCAAAAACTGCACAGGAAACTGTTCTCACCATAATGATTATGTATAACCAAATATGGGCTAATTTCATATAAGAGCATTTTCAAATTCCACGCGATAATACAGGAGTCATAAAGCACTAACATTGTACTGGAAGGGGTCGCTATCTAATAATAGTAATAGCAAACTGTGACGTCACTGAAAGTCACCGGTTATAATGCTGCATAAGAAGAAGATTTCCCCGATAACCCCACCAGGCACCACCAGTTTTACTCACATCATTTCAAACATGCATAACTGATTTATTTTTCAATTAGTTCTGATTCTGATTTCACATAATTATTTTTACGTACTATTTTCTGTTACATATAAAATAATGTACAAAATTAAACATAGGAAACTAACTTATTATGCTATTACAAATATTAGTATGCGTGCGAAAAGTTGATGTATTGATTCAATTCTCACGCCAGGAATTATAATAATTCAGCGTAACCCATTATTACCCTAAATCCATCAAACGGCACCGTTGGAATCGCGTGCGCAGTCAGTTAAATAAAGCTGACCATTGCATAGACCATTTAAAACGGTTCATGCCGTACCGAGTGTATCAAATTTCACGGTACAGATTTTGGGACCTAGTGGCCGAGTAATTGATGTGTGGAATATAAAATTAGTAAATATGATTTTTTTTTAACTAAATTAAATCTTCATAGATATAATTTCAAAGTCATGTCCAGACAACAAAAGTATGGCGGTAGTTGATCTATAAAGTGGAATCTTTAACAAAAAAATTAAGTATTAGAAAAATATTATTGGTATTTATTTAAAAGCTTTATTGTACACCGAAAGCCAAAACACTGTGCTTAAGATAACAAACAATAAAGGCAGGGAGGAGGTACAATTGGCGGTTTTATCGCTCGAGGCAATATCTGGTATGTTGGATATTTTCTGGTAAATTGAATGTTACTAATTTACTTGTATTAGGGAGTTAGTCTATGCCATTTATGTAGCCAAGCAGTAGCGTGCTGCTCTATTTTGTCTTGGTTTGTAGAGTTTTGTAAACAGAATAATAGAGCGTTATGAGATATTATATGTCATATCTGAATAATCGATCTAGAAAAGTCGTATTTTGCCATTTTAGGTGGTACTACAATTTTTTTTCCTAATGAATATACAGATGTTACATTATATTTGTCATCAATTATTATTAGTAGTAGGGTGTTGGAGGGTGGCGAGTTTCCGCTACTTGATACGTAGTATACCTCCCTCTAGTACTAAAGTTTATAGTCTACTACGACAATTTGTCTCGTCATTTAGGAAATGCATACTCTGCTTTTAAGAACTGTTTGCTTTGGCATTGTCAGATCTATTAAACATTGTTTCAAATATTGGATCAAATAAATATTTAAACAAGTGCATAAGCGATTCTAAATAGTATTGGTGCAGTCATTGGTGCGGAAATTGGTGTAATCACTGAGTTAGTTAACTAAGCATTTTCTTCAGAAGTTACGGTCATCCTCATTGTTGCTTTAGGCAAAATTATAACGTTTGTGGAACTCTCATGGCCTTTACTTTAATGACGTTTGTGTTGCGATATTGTGCATTATAGTTAAATTCTTACCTCCTTATTCATAGACGTTTTTTATCTAAGGACGGAGCATTGCTGTGATAACAAGTCAGTTTTTCAGTGCTGACGGCATGGCAGCCTTCGCAGTGCGTAGACATAGGGCCATTGTGATTGGCTAAAATTGAGATACAACTTGAATCTAGTCGGCTGTCAGATAAACAAAGCTGAACAAACAGCAAGCTGTCAGATAAACAAAGCTGAGCAACAAGTATCACAGCAATGCTCCGCCCTTAGACAAGAAACGTCTTATGAATAAGGGGGTTAGTTTTAATATTACTTATACTTTAGAAGAAACTTTTTGTGATTTATAGGATTAAGAATTGGATTCAAATATCTATTGGATAGACAACAGCGTCGTGACTCAGTCCGTTTAGACCGGTTTATCTCGTACCTAGACGCATCAGGATTGACATAAATTAATATTATATAGCTTCTGTTGTGTCATTTCATACTATTCGAACAAACATTCAAAGAAAAAGGCATTTTGTATGGAATATTTTTTACTATGAAAACAGTTTGATCAAACATTAACCCATGTTTGACCAAATATACAAATATCGCTTACCTTTGCCGTACGCCGCGTGCAAGAAACACAAACACAGGAGAAGTTTTAACACCGCCATGTTGTCTTTCACAAAATTCTGCGGAAATCCTGAAACAATAAACAATTAAACTTAAACATTTGACACTTTCTAAGAGAAACTTATCGGAAGTAATTGTTTACATTAGGTATCATTTATTTCGTCGTATTAATCTTATTCGGCGGATCATAAAATAATTCTGTAACATGCATAAAAATATTTTTTGTTGCCTATAAAAAAAGTTTATCTCAAGATACCTATTGTCCGAAGATATACGACGGAGTTTTAGTAGCGTACGAGGGAACGATAGTCTTTAGGCCGGCATAATTGTGTCGACTTGCGAGGAATCATTTTTCACGTTAGTCGAAACTCTATCTGAAAACCGCAAAATTTCGTTTCCGCTTACCATCAGATGAACGAAAACTGGACAAACACTATTCCTGGGTATCTCATACTTGAATCCAAAATATAACAAATTTTACAGATAAAAACTCTGTCATTGCGCTTGTGTAATAGTCAATCTATGGAAATAAAAAACCTAATATCTCGATACCAATGAGTACGTCACATAAGCCGCATTCTCATACAATGCGATGATTTAATCTACGACATTTCAGTCAGAAGTATAGTCACAAATGGTTACTCGGTCCCGTATCGTAAACTATATTTAAACGCATCGTCGATCCGCCACCGGAGCGTGTCGGGTTCGATTCCCGGCGATGTTAATTAAAATAATTGCACATTACCATCGTAAAGGCCCGTTGAATGATGCTGTCGACTATAATTTAAACCGAAAGCCTTTCTATTATATTACAAGCCATATGTTCTCACAGCTTTTTAATTTGATTGCAGTCATTGTCTTAGAAATTTTCAGGTTTAGCTGTTGGTTTTTTTAAGATTGCACGTATTTTTGAAAATAGAATCTTATTGATTTTGCTGCATGTGGAGAACAATAGTGTTTTCATTCTTTCATTCATTCATTCATTCAATCAGTGGTTGATTGATAATGAAAAAAAAAAAAATATTTTATTTAACACAAAAGATCTTACACGGAATGAATATACAAAGTATGAAATTTTACAGTAAAGTACGAATTGAAACAATGTATTGACAACGGTCCCCACACTAGGCAAGCCTGTATCGTGGGGTCCCGTGAGATCATTCAGAAGTGCTTTTAATCACAATAGACTTTGTTTGTAAGGTAACATAAAATGAGATCATATTATAATACATTACTAAAAAAACAATTAGCATCTAGAGTACATTGTAACAGTAGCTAGTTTATTAAGAATTATTACATTACCTATACTACTTACAATATTTATTAATTAACAATTTAGTTAATCGTTATATTAGAATATATTCGGCAGATATTATTATATATGGATAGAGTGTTTACTAACAGAATTAAGGTTTAAAATGAATTAAATTTAAACTTATAACAAATAATGCAAATTATAAAATATCGTCTTTGACACTAAAACACTACTTAATGGGTTATATTAAAATAATTTAAAACAAGGTCTTAATTAGTTGTTCACTATCCTCATATGTAAGATTGTTTATAAGCCAATTATGTAATTTTATTTTAGCCTCGTTCACTGAGCTTAAGCGTATGTCACACGATTTAACAACGTTATTATAAATGTATGGGAAAATGAACGGTTGAAAACGTCTTGCAAAAGCAGTACGTGCAGTTGGTTGTGTTACACTGAAACGTCTTCCCCTGACCATGTCATTGTATTCTGGCGAAAGAAGAACTGACTTATGAGTGGTGAGAACTGATGTGGATATAAACAATTTACGAACAGTTAAGATTTTTGAATCCTGGTATAGTTGGCTAGTGGGATAGCGACGGGGTTTATGCAGCATTGCTTTTATTACCGCTCTTTGTGCTCTTTCCAGGTGCAACATGTATGACTTAGGTGCGCCTCCCCAAGCTGAGATACAGTATGATAAGAGGGATTGACATAAGGCGAAATAGGTACTTTTTAGTGTTTCTATAGTAGCGACAGGCCGGAGATTTCTCATTATGCTAATAACTTTTCTGATTTTACTAGATAGTGCATCAATTTGTTTCTGATAATTGAGTTTTTGGTCTATAAATATTCCTAGATATTTAACTACTTCTGCTTTAAGAATGCATTCGCAACAGCAGGCTGGATTATTTGAGCAGTGTGATGAATGAATTTTAAGTGAAGATGATGGCGGAGGAGCTGACGCGGATGTTATATGGAAACATATGTAATTGGTCTTTTCAGGTTAAGTGTAAGCAGATTGCCTTTTAACCAATTGGAGATCATTTGCATGCCCTTTTCAGCATTCGAGAAAGCGTCCTTCCAATTATCACCATGACATAACAGCACTGTGTCGTCAGCGTAACAAATGATTTCGGAGTTCTTAATAGGAAGTTTATGGATGTCATTTATATATATGTTAAACAAAGTAGGCCCAAGAATACTACCTTGTGGAACGCCGAAACTTATGTCCATACAGTCACTAATGTTGTTGTTGACTTTCACGCACTGTTTCCGAAATGATAAGTAACTACTGAACCACGCGTGAGAAACACCTCTTATGCCGATGAGCTCCATTTTCTTCAGTAAGATGGGAATTGACACTGTATCAAATGCTTTTGATAAATCAAGGAAAACGGCAGTGCATTTTTACCACTATCAAGAAGTTCCGAAACAGATGAAGTGAGCTTGCACACAGCATCATTAGCAGATTTCCTTGACGAAAGCCAAATTGTTTTGGAGAAATTAGGTTTTTGTTCTAAATATTTAGTTAATCTTTTACTTAATATTTTCTCCAACAGTTTAGAAAATACTCCTAATAGTGAAATTGGCCTATAGTTGTCCGGTATATGTTTGTCTCCACCTTTGTGTATGGGAGAAACAACAGCTGTTTTCCACACTTTAGGAAATATTCCTGCCGATAAACTCCAATTAAATATGTCTGTGAGTGGTGCGGCTATTTGTTTTTATAGACTTAACAAGATCATTATGGATTCCATCGATGCCGGGCGCCTTACCATTTGATAATTGGTTTATCATAGTATCTACTTCGTTGACATCTGTAGGTTCTAAAAAGAAAGAAGTAACTGGGGAATTGTCGCAACTAATTTTAGCTGCTAATGTGATTTCGTCCGTCCTCGCTGAGTCCAGGATATTGCTGGCTAATTTTTGGCCGACGGTACAGAAGTGTTCATTGCATTTATCTAGAGATTGTTTCCAGTGAGAAGTACCAGCAATTCGTAATAACTCCGTCGGTTCTGTATTTGTAGAATTTAGGTGACAGATATCTTTAATTGCTTTCCAAAGTTTTTTATGGTTATTCTTGTATTGTAATAAATTTTGATTATCATAATCATTTTTAACCTTTCTTATTAGGTCTATGAAAAAGTTTCTGTAGCGTGTGTATATAAGTTTTGCTGTTGAGTCTTTTGGGTTAGATTTGGTTCGCATGTGAAGTCGATCTTTATGTTTCATGCAGCGCATAAGACCCGGCGTAACCCAGGGTTTTAGGTTAAATTTTGATCTACTGATCATGATTTTTTGTGTGTGCTTATCAAAGATCTTTAAAAGCGTTTCCATAAAAATATTCGCAGATTTGTCAACGTCGGATTTATCCAGTATGCTCGACCAGTTTATTAAGTCTAGATCTTTAGTGATATTATCTATATCCCGCTTTACTCTAAGTCTGCATGGCCGATCCGTAGTGTCTTTTTTGGTGCTTAGCCCGAGTATAATTGGATTATGGTCAGTTAGATCCATTTGGCAGACTACACTTTGGCACGGAGATTGAGATCGGACGAAAAAGTGGTCCAGTATGGAAGAACCCCTCGTGGGTTTTGAAATAGCAGACATCATTCCATGTTCAGCTAATAGGCAAAGGTATTCTGAGCTGATGCTATCAGTGATGGCGCCAGCTATGTTAATATTTATATCTCCGGTTAGTACTAGCGTGCTTTTATCTTGATATGTTACAAGATTCCTTTCAAGAGCGTTAAAAAACTGGTCACATCTTTTGAAAGAGGGAGATCGATATAATGCAAAAATTGTAATAATTTTGGGTATATCAATAATTAGACAATCTGCATCATCAAAATTAGGCTCTATGCTCGTGACGTTCCAGGTTTCTTTAACGTAAACCACTACACCACTGTTTTGGTTAATGACTTTGGTTGTGTTGAACGACTTGTAGCCTGACATTTGAGGAATCACTAATTCATTGCTCAATCTACATTCGGTGAGGCAAATAATATCAAACGCAATATTCATTCGTTTTAGGGCAACCAGTAAATTATCAAAGTTTTTATTAATGCTTCTAATGTTAAGTGTAAGTATTTTGAAGTTATATTCAGCTGTTAGTTTAGTTTTACATTGCTCAGCTTCTTCTAGCGAATGACAGTCAATTGTATATGAATCTAATACATCTTCAATATTATTAAGAGCCATTATTAATGTATGGTAATTGTAGTAAAAACATTATTCCAATAATAGGTATACTTAAGTACTGTATACTTATATCGCTTTGTTGTGGACTGTCAATAATCAACAAAAGAAATTTAAGGAGGCTAAGTAGTACAATCGACTTTTGACATAATTTATTTAATATCAGTCTTTTATGTGAACTTATGAGGATACTTTCTGTATAAATAATAAAAGTAGTGTCGTGGAGTAACATAATCAGTAAAATCAGTAAAAATATAAAAAATAATAATATTGTACGATATCTATCTAAGAAATATTCTTTATTAAAATCAGGTAGTAACTTAAAAATATAATAAAACATTTGACTTATATTTAAATGGACGCAATAAGTAATGATAATAGTTTTTAAAAAAGTAACAGACCAGAACTTATTTTTGTTATTAGAAAAGGAGATAACTAATACTACGTTGTTTAACATATTAAGTTGCAATCCGCTCGTCTTGCGTAAAGCGGTCAAGATCTGATAAGGAAGATATTCGCGAGGCAGGTCTTCCATTTTCTTTTCTGATGTAAATAAATCCTTGAGCACAAAAACATTGAGCGAAGCCCATATCTCTTGTTCTTATTCGAGCCATCCGAAATAAATTTCTGTTTTGCTTTGTCAGACGCTCATTAAAGAATATTTTCAAGGGAGGGCCTGGAATTTCCAAAGCATTGCTAGTGACATTCCTTCTTTGTTTAGCTGACTTTAATAGCTCATCACGTTTATTTCTTCTAAGAAGCCGTATTACTATGGGTCGTGGTGGCTTTATGTTAGCTGTGTTGTTTGTGCTCGGGTCTGGTGATTTCACTTTGTTCCCTACTCTGGTTATCCAATCTATGTCGTTTTCATTCAGACTGACACCTACTTTTTGTGCAGCTAGCAGAACAATATGGCCAAGGCTTTCATTTGGAGTTTCAGGAACACCCGAAATTTCGAGTTCATTGCGAAGTTGAGCTTGGTTTTGAAGATTTTTCTCGAGTTGTAGTTGGGCGACAGTTTCGTGTAGTACTTGGTTTTCCCTTTCGTGGTGTTCTAATTCCTTTATTCTAGCTGCATTTGTGTTACTAGCGGCACAGAGTTCATCCAAGCGTTCATGGCAGCGAGATAAGGATAGTGTAGCTTCCTCAAATTTTCCCTTCAATGATGAGATTTCAGCAGTCAAGTGTTTTATTTCAGATAACAGAGCGCGCACGTCGTTTGAAGTTACGTCCTCAGATGTATCTTGTTTTTTTCGTAGGGTTATGTTGTGCGACTCGTCTCTGATAGGTGTTTGGGAATTATCACCGCCCTTTTTAAGTTTAGCGTTGCATGAAGGACATTTCCAAGTGTTTTTTGAGAGTATTTTAGCAGGATCGATACATGCGTTGCAGTAGCATTTTTTGCACTGTGTGACTGTACAACAGCAGTAGCTATTAGTCTGATTAAGACATCCTTCACACTTCATTTTTAATAGGCGGATTGCTGAACAGGATAATTAAAATGTGGTCAAGAGCCCTCTATTAGGGAGTAGATCAATTTTCGAAAAAAGGTTTTCCCCGTGCCCGCTAGATGATGCTAGTAGTTCGATTGTAGACTGGATTTTTACAACAAGAAATTAAATAACGTACCAGTATTTTGAAGTAGAACGTATTTTACGTACCTTAGCACGTACAGATATATTTTAACAGTCGGAAAGCACTAAATACGCACGTCTGTTGATCAGATGGTAGACTTAAAGATCATATAAATTTTCTGTGACGACGGTTGCACGTTTAAAATGACCAAACACTATATTCTGTGTTTTTAACCAAAATACACTGAGTTTATTTAGGATAACATTTGTACGTATTTATCACTCCACAATAAACAGTTTGAGTCATGTATTACAGTCCAAAACACTTTTGTAGTAATTAAAATATGGATATTTCTGGTAACGTTTACGGAGAATGAACGAATGAATTGAATGAACTCCTGATGAACTAATATACATAAACTTTAATTATGTTTTGGATAGGATAGCTCATCACTTTAGGATTAAACTATTAGAACTATTATAATTTACTCTCCACAAAATAATTGGTTCTTAAATATATTTCTCGAAACTCAGCAGAATTATGCCGTCTTAACTGGTTGCGCATCAGACAACCTCGGAAGGCGACTCATCGGAAGGAGGCATCGCGTATTTTTACCATGTAGTGGTCGCTATCGAGTTCAAAACGTATTATGGAGAGAAACTCACAATCTTTCACAGTGAAATGGTTACACATGGGATGACAGATACTGACACTAAAAACTAAAGGGTGGCAGGAGGTGACGGGGGTCAGTGAACTTCAGTGCAGTCTAAAGTATATGATGTTATTATGAATATATCCTCCAGTGGCGAAGTGCCTATACAACTCGATTCCTATCGGCTTCCCTTTTAGGTTTATTTATTACTGTCTTAGTGTTTGTTTTCTGTTAAAAAGGGCAGCGATACATTAACTAAGGCGATTGCTTTTTTGCAACGGGTTACCTTTTGAAAATTTCACCCTTCGCCACTGATATCCTCCCAACCTTACTTCTCACTATATGCAAGATGTTTCACGATGATACACGTTTGAATAAGAAGTAAACAAAGATTCAAGAAGATACAATTTTACATAAAAATAATCTGTCTTGAAAGTCTATTTTATACATGAACATATTTATTCTCATTTTTACAACATAAGTAAACTAACAGAACTTTCTTATAGTGAACCAGCGAGCTGTTATGACATAATGATAAGTGCATCTTTACGGGTTGGGTAAAATGTACCACAATATAAGTGAGCATAGAGATAATCTGGAAGATTTATACATCACTATATGACTACAGAAATAAACACTCATATTATACAGAAATACCGTTGTAAACTTATCTAATATCAAATGCAACAAATATTTCCGTACCAAATAACTACAGACAACCAAAACTATGTAGATAAGACGAAACACGTTATACGGGAAGCGAACCCGGGACCGCTAGCTCGATAACTAATCACCAAGGTGATACTGACCGAAAGCGATCGTAAAGAAACCTTTATCAGAGAGAGAGGGAGATAGTTCGCTTTGTTGTGGGAAAGGGAAGGATGCTACTAAAGAATGATTTAGGATGCCAATTCGGATGGTTTTCTAGCTCAGTTACAAATGTTTCGCTAGACTGAGGTAGTTAAGAACGAAAAGAGCGTGGGAGAGATCTTGTTTCGCAATTAGAATATCGAGGTCACTCAGAGAGCCTTGTACAGGACTTTAAGCTTTATAACCCACACGTTACTGCTAATCATGAAATTGTATCGCAAAATACGTGTTTTTATTCTTTTATATGTGGGCGCAGTTGGTTTAATCTTCATTCTGTTGAACGTTATTAACTGCTTTAAATACTGTATTATTATTTTCTTTTTGACGCCTAAGTAGTTTGCAACAAGGACATGATATTATTATCTTCTTTAATAACGATGTCTTAAATATCTTTGTAATATTATGTTGTGATAGTATTGTTAAAGTTTTTAAGTAGGGTGTTCCTGTCATGCATTCCATAATTTACTGAATACCACTTACTAACTGACGCCATTCTATAATCTACTGTATAATGCTTACTCACAGCACACAGTTTCAACTAGTAGAACAATATTAAAGAGCTTATAAAAGATATGAAAAACATTGATGTTTGTAGATTTCTAGACATAATTTAAGTATCAAGAAAGCATTTTTGGTAATTCATCACACAAGAAGGTTTAATCGCATGGAACACAGCTAGTATACAAAAAGGTAATGTTAAAACAACGCACAGGAGTTATACAAATGTCATGGCTTTGTAAGTGGATTTTTTTGCCACAGTAATATACAGAGATAGACCAAGTACCTGACCAACCACTGAGACCAAAGACCAAGAAATATTTTGTAGCAGTAATATACAGGGATAGACCAAGTACCTGACCAACCACTGAGACCAAAGACCAAGCAGTAGATTTAAGTACATAAAGACTATTTATATCGCGAATTTCACAATGATATTTTTATTCCGAGTTTACTTTGACACGTTTGTTTACGAGTAAAAGGAGTTCAATAATTAGTGAATGGTCCTGTGACCTTTATTATTGTACTTAAAGTATATTTTTATAGTCTTGATAATGTGTTTACAAACTGAGCGATGAAGGCAGTTAAATTACGATTTGAAACGAGTTACGAAACTCATATCAATCTTTACTGTGCCAATATGGTGGACTTTAAAAGTATTGTACATGCAACGTCCAGTAACGGAACTGGCTTGGCAAAAAATTCTGAATGGTCTCTCTTAACTTGTATAAACCTTTAATTATGATTCTGTAGTAATTATTATATAATTTACAGTGGCCAAATATAATTAATTTACCTATCTTATTGGCAATGTGACGTGGAGTAAACTGTATAGTATTATAACCATAAATCGTTTTTATGCATATCACATACGATTATTGAACATCCAAAAAAAAAAATAACAAACAAACGTAAGTCACCATTCGATATTACGGTATTGATCCTTATGGAATTTCTAATTGTCTGATAATTATTCTAAAATTTTCTGTGACAAAATATTTGGAATAAACACTCATAAAGTGACGATCCTTGTATACATTGCAATTTATTTTCTGAGAACTGAATCCTTCTGCGAGCTGAATCGGCGTCAAAGCTAGTCTAACAACATTAAGACAAAAAAACACCATAAGAATAAAAAAAAAAGGGATATGTTCCCATTTTTGGATTTCCATTCTGTATTTTTTAGGTCACATTAAACGGCATGTCTCCAATTCACTCGGTTTGGAGGTGTTACATAAATATTCAGTCATCTTTACTTTCTTGCCTTAGGCGAGATTGACTGATTCCAAATAAATTTTCATAGTTATGTAACTGATTTAAATGTAATTTGGTAATAACAATTGTTCTATAAATGATATAAGTGTAAGGTTGTTCGCTATACGTGATAAAGTATTTTATTTTTATTTAACTTTGGCGTTCCTTTTTGGTTGGTAACCCGATTCGCCTGACCTCTCCAGTGTTATTGATGTGCAAAACGTGATCTATAAAACTCGTTTTGGCAGCACTTTCCACGTACCTGAGGGTGTTTCAAACAGGGTGGGATTCCTTGCTTGATTTCCTAAGAGGCAAATAAATCTTGAACGAAGTCAGTTTTAATCCAATTGTTGCGAATGTTTCGTATCCACCTTGATAACCTTATAGCTTATTAGATGGCGCGCGATGATGGCTAGCATGGTGTACTAAGCCATACATCCTCTCAGTAGTAGAAGGGATCCGCGCTCAGCAGTGTTCGGTATACAAATATATACTGTTTAGAATATTTATAAACGTAATAACTATGTGTCGTTTTTTCAGAATGTTCTACTATGAATTTTTCCGTGATTAGTATACATATATAGTGATTATATATAGTATCCGTAGCCTATATATTAATCCAAAACGTGTTTTATCCGTAGCTGTATTCATCTTAATCATCATTAGCGGCTCATCATTTAATTCTAACAAACAAATATCCTCATAATACATGTAAATCGCGTTTACAATACGAGTAAGATTACCCCGAGTGAATGTAAGTATTTATCGTGAAATCATTTCGTTGAGCAAATTAAATCAACACGTCCTTAGCTCCCGGACCTAAAGAAGGGTCCCTAAGCAAATATTTGCCTTGAATGGGAATCTTACGCGTCTCAGGCCCATGCCGAGGTAACAAACATTTTTTACTTTACAAAAATTGTGTTTTATAGGGTCTGTTACAATCATTATGTGTTTCTGCGGCATTATTTTAATTTCGTGAACTTACAGCGCATTTTTTTCTTTTTTATCGTTGCACTTGTGAATTATGACATGATTTTAACTTCATGGCGTCTGACAATGAGTGCGTATGTCTACAAAGTATAATGAACAATATTTTTAATGAATACCCTAGACATTATTCTTTATAGTTCTCATTTTTACTACCGTACAAGTCAAGCGAAACCTGTACTCGACACATCACGTACCATTAAAATTTTAATCAAAAACCGACCTTAATAACCATGTTTCATAATTCATCAAAGTAATCGAAAACCCGCTCGTCGTTGTTAAAGAATATTGTCTCATTAAAGGTTCAGAATCGATTAAACGATTATTTTTAAATCGATTAAAAACGATAAAAGCTGTATACAACGGTAGTTTATTACAATTGTTGTGGCAACACTGCAAAAAGACACCATATTTTATGTGGGCAATAAAAATGTATATTTTATTGCGTCTGCGCAGGTTTAAATTAACAGTAATAGTCAATAAACGGGGCGAGGCGGGCGTTTATGTTTTAGAAAAATATCTACATACTCGTATTATAGCAGTACTTATCTAGATTTTTGAGATGATTTGATTTAAAGAAACCAATCACTCCTCTCAAAACACGATAAATGCTATAGAAATCGAACGGAATATTTATCTTTTTTTGAACAAACTTACTAACTAATTGGGTAGCCGCATCAAAAAACGAATGAAAGATTTTTGACCTCGCCATAGTCCGGCGACTTGTATGTGTGCGTGTGTTTGACCAGATTTGGAGTTGCGATTGCAACCATAATGGCGTCATCCTCCCACTGTATTCTGATCTCATTTGTTCTCAGAATCGCGGGGAATTGATTTCTGTGTGAGATTGCGGAGAATTTTAATAAATAAAGGAAAAACGTTGTAGGGGCGCAGTAATAAGGTGAGAAAGGTCAAATGCATTATGTTATTTATTAATACTTACTAATATTTATACGTTTTGAATGCATATTATATATAATGATATGTTTTATCGTGTTATTATAAACTAATAAAATCGTTTTGTGTCATTTGTAATTGGAGTATGTGTAATTTCTGTTCTTGTCTATAGAATATTTAGTATAAATTAGGGCGGCCATAAGGCTCACCGCTCGGCCACGAGTGGCGGCGCGATATCGCCGCATTTTCCGTTTTGCTATGCAAGGGCGCAGCTGAGCGAGGTGTCAGCGGATTGCTTGACGGTTGGCTTTATGAATTACTACTAAGGCAGGCTAATTATATATTATTATTATTTTTGGCTATTACAAATTAAAACGGGTTTAGTTTGGTGAATATAGACGACTGAAATATGATGAATTACGTCAATGTACAGAACAGTTTAGAAAATGAATAAGGATATATTATAATATATATACTTTTGATAATGATATTATAATTGAATTTCAATCTTTACAGCATTTTTTTCATGACAAATAAAATCTTTAAAAAATTCACTCCACTATTGATAATGTTAAGAAATAAAAACATAAGAATTAATGTTGAAGTATGAACTAAAATAAACATATACACGCGGCGCTCGAACCCGCCCGATGTCGTTCGTTCCCGCTACCCGCCGCTCGTGGCAACTCTCATACATCCCGTACAATAGTTTTTACCGATTCCCGCGTTGCCATTCATTGCCCAGAGGTTAGAAGACAACATGAAAGAAAATGTTATATTTCCTTCTATTCTTACTATATAATGCAGCTGTGTAATCAACAAAACTAAATATTTGTTTCATTCAAAGCTTATTTTAGTGTCAGTAAACATTTGCACATAATGGAGCTATTTAAAAATCGTTAAAAATGTTATACTATTTTCGGTATTTTTTTTTTATAAAGTACCTATTAATGTTTTAAGCATTCCAATTTCGAGCGGTCCTAAAACTAAGAACTATATAAAAACTTTTTGCCTATCTGAGACTTTGCAGGCTACCGTATAAATAATTAACTTTCCAATAAAGATGGTAACTTTGAGATAGCCGAGCCCAGCGGCGCTTTTGAAAATGCTAATCTTTTAGTACTTTGGTAGTTCAGATGCTAATATATTGTTCTTGTTTGAATCCTTAAAAAATATTGTGTAATTTGTAAACGTTAACTTGTACGTGTATTTTAATATCTAGAAAACCTTGTGAAACGCACCAAACTACCGAGACGTAAATATTGTATGTTGACTGACGCCGCCATTATTTCTCCTTGCAGAAATACTTTTTGTCTCTCATATTATTGAGGTGGCAAATGTTTAAAGTTGTTTACATTTTATATTTATTATCCTATTTATATACAATACATATTAATATATAGGCTACAACATTTTCAAATAAGTTGTCACAGAAATCTTGCATATTAACAAAGATATGTTACAAACCTATAATTCCGCAATTATTTAGATCCATCGGGTAAGACGCACTTTCGCATTTATTAAGAAGTAAATAAGGATTCTTAAAGTGTATAATTCTGCAATTATTTAGATTTTAGATCCATTGGCATAAACGGACTTTCGCATTTATAAATAAATAAGAATTCTAAAGGTACAAAACTAATACCCATTCACATATTCGTATGCATGACTAGATAATGAAATAGCATTACTGACATATTGTCAACGGCCTTCGTGAGCGTGCGTGCGGCAGTTGAGAGACGGAAGGTCGCGAGTTTGGCCCAAGACATTGTAGATAATGGTCAGAGTGGATGATCCTGTAACCCACTGTTGTATTTGCTCGTATTTGTATTATAGATCAGCGGGCGGCAAACTTTTGGTAGGCAAGGGCCACAAGGAGGCAAAATTAACTAAAGGCGGGTCATACGTATAAAATTAAACTTAGAAACCCTGCTTTAGATGCGCTTACTCTTAATTTAATACATTTATTTTGATGTTTAAGCCATATGACAAAACAATCACGGGCCACAAACAGAATGTTCGCGGGCCACGTGTTGCCGACCGCTGTACAAGATGATGCTCGCGGTTTTGTCCATGTGACAGATCTTGTCTAAGGTAAAAACCATTGTGTACCGTGGTGAAGTTAGCCTAAATTTTAATCCAGGACGTGGCCTATCTGTGTGTCAAACTTTATGCAAATTCGTTCAGTTCTTTCGGCGTTTAGTTTAAACGAAACCAAAGCTCCAAATTTTCCGATTTAAGTACATCATATTTTACACGATCTGCTATATATAAATTTTAGCTAAAATGTTATAATTTATTATTTATAACTCATACTATAAGGATACACATTAAGGACCTGAGCTATTTATAGCTAAATGCATCGCTTGATCATGTGGGTCATCTTATAGTAAACCTTGGCCCATAGACACTTGCAATGCTTGAAGAACTGAGGATATTATACGATGATTAGCAAAGGAATGGGGTGAATGGGGAAATGTGAAAGAATAGCTTCAATCTATTTGAGTATTTATAGGGTAAGCACAAATCTAAATGTCGTACACACTGGCGTGGCTCGTATAAAACCTGCTGTGTAATAAAGATCGATCAAGTTCTTAAATAGGATTGAAGCTGTCAGAAATTGGACAGTAATTTTGTTAAATACATAATGCGATTTTTACTTAATATATACGTTCAATAATAATTTTGAATTATGTAGCTATTTACTTTTTGTAGCCATTACACATTTTGTGAACTATAGCTACTGTTGTTTTAGCCGACTGACTCAAAACGATTGTAATGTTCATTGTTGTCAATTCCCCATTACATTTAAACTTATAACTATGTAGGTACTAAGTACTATCAATTAACAGTTAAATTGATAACTATGATCCCAATAAATCGTTCTCGTTACATGTTCTAGTAACTGTAGAAGTAAAATAGGTTATGGAGTCTAGACGGTAAAGATTGCTTTAAAAGAGAAATCGATAATTTAATTCACTTCTGCATGTTTTTACTTGTAAAGCCGTAAAATCAAGGGCTGCTTCATGGAGAATATGAACTATGTATTATGCAGTTAATTTAAGTTATAATTTATTCAAAAATAATTACCGTTTTGTATAATAAACGGCAGGATTTACATATAGTACCTAAGACATTTACAGTTTTGTTATACCACTTCTGTGAATTTTCAAATATACAAAGATAATCTTTAAGTTCATCAACTATGTTACTTTACACATAAATAAACAGTTATAGACAAATTAAACATATGTTAAAGAAAACCTTCGCCGTAACAAATAGGTATTTTCAATTCTTTCCTCATAACTTTGTTCCAAGTGTCGCTCGTGTCTTAGAGGTACCACAAGTTACTAAATAAGAATGCCTTTGACACACTGGGTTGCTTTACAAGGTCTATTAACACACCTGTTAAAACAGGACAAACAGTCGGACCTTTATACATGACCCCAACAGCGTACATAAAAATAAAAATTACGTAATCGAAACATAAAAATCTTAAAACAAGCAAAAATTTCTTACCTTTCAAGTAACAAGCGTTGCAATAAACTATTGCAAACTCATACAAAACTTGAACGAACTTTAACGATTTGGTATTATTGCCGAATATTCATTAACACATGTTGGAATTCGTTGTTTATTGTTAGAAACGAGTTATTTATGTTTTATATTTTATAACGCGGGACGCGCGTCTGTCCCCAACGGCGGTTGGTGTACGACTGGTCGCGACGTTCTATAAAGATGCGTACACGCAGGTGCTCACTTGATTTTTGTTCGAAACGAGTATCAGGAAGATTATGCGGAATGTAATCAAACGGGATCACTTACTATGGTGCACTAGTTTTTATTTATATGCTAATAATTGGTTCCTTTTTTCTCGGTTATTATTATCCTGTCATAACCTTGTGTGGCGTTTAATTCTTTTGCCTTGTAAAATTGTAACTCTGCCGCATTCGGTTCAAATAAAAATTTCTTTGATTAAAAAAAGAATTCCCTACGAGTTTCTGAGCTAAAAATTTAAAGCAGCTTTAATTACTATGTGAATATACGTTTTAATAAATGTTTTAGTAAAAAAGTTAGGAATAATACGTAAATAAAATTGCCTTTGAAATTTCAAAGACACGTTCCTCTATATTTAAAAAAAAAAAAAAATTATCGGTGGATTTATGTTTGGTAACCGTCTAAAGGGGCTAACAATTATAAATTTACCTATAAAGCGTTTTAAATATCACCATTGAATAATAGCAGTACAGTAAATAATTGTAAAAATGGCTGAACGCTACAAATCAAACCTATACACATTGGCTCTACTAAAATAAAGAAGAAGGTACTTTACGGGAGCTGTTTCCATTTTTATTTCATTTGAACGCGTTAAGCGACCCCTCTCTGAAGACGCTCCAAAGGTCTTGAGTCAACAGCTACTTAAAAAAGAAAAGTTAAATTCAGTCTTATTTCCAAGTTTTCCTCATTCCAACAGGGTAGGTAAAGGCGAAGTTAGATAGCAATTTTTCTTAACGAGAAAATATTTTTACTACTTTTAGATTTCGCGTTGTGGTAAGCTTCGTTCGGCCTTAGAGTAAAAATATAAAAGTCTGGCGGCTGCTATACATTAAAAGGTTACATAGAATAGTACGTGTACTCATGTTTCTTCAAGGATATTAATAGAATTAGGAGCACTCAATATAATATTCCGATCTGAACAATTTTAGGAAAATGGGGAGTCGTTTTTGTTTCGACATGACGATATGACGCTAATATGCCGCCTTCAAAAGATAAATAACACTTTAAAACTTTGTGTTAAAATAAGAAACCCAACAATAACGAACAAATTTAAAATGCAGCAAATAAAAGATGGTAATTACTTAAGGCTTTTGTAAGTTGACAAATGCACTTTACAGTTGCGTTAGTTATTCGACCTTCGCGTGACCCAGTCTCCTTGACCCCGAAGGTCAGGGTCAGGTAGCAGACTGGCAATGCCATTACCACCCCCCTCCATTAACAGATTCGATCACCTTTCATGCAAAGTGCGTGGGGAGAGAACATTTTCTGTAGTAGTAATGTAAAAGGGCTATATTTCATGATGGAAACTGAAGGCTGGTGCACATGTTTGTTGGAAAATATATTATAAAAAAGTTTTTATATTCGTTAGAAAATATTTGCTGGTGATTTTTTTTATTAAAGATGGAATGCGCATGTTTCCCTTTGGTGATAAGTGCCGCGACTACTAATATAATAGAACTACTTCACATAAATCTTTGGACCACAGACCGCTATCCTCACATTCAGACGTTGGATGGATGCTGGATCCTAAAATTTCAAGTAATTAGACTAATTGAAATGTACTTTAAATTGCACTACGACAGAGCTTGATTAATGTGTTTGCCATCATACCGGAAAAATTGGCAAACGGTTGTTACAGTTGCTGACTCGGATACTCCGGATCCTGTTTCATCTCTTTAGGAGTAGATCTCTACAAAAACTTTTCTTAGCGGAAGTCTGCACCCTATTAGGAACTTACTGAACAAACAAGAACACTTAATTATAGTTCCTGAGTTGCGTGTTGTGGGTGTTAGTGAATGGTTTGCTTTTTAAGTTGATGCTTGAAGTAATCGATTAGAGGGGCCACAACTATGATTATTGGTATGTTTAATTTTCCACTGAAATTACTTCATAATAGTATAGTATTGAATCATTAATTTAATTTATAAACAAATAATTTATAAACAAAAACACACATCACGCCTTTATCTCCAAAGGGGTAGGCAGAGCTACAACCAGAGCATCCTGTTTTCGGCATTCAAACCCAAGTCCTCAGAGTGGTCTTATACCGCACATGCATTACAACCAGGCTACCGAAGTAGTCTAATTAATTAGTATTAATTAATGTTATTCATAGGTATCTAATTATTCTTTCCAAAAATGTTAATTCACCACTTTAATTTTATCGTAAAAGCTTCGGACAGCTTTTAATTAAACATCCTTCAAAGTAAATTTTCGACAGACCGAGCCTTAAAATACACACGTAAAATTCTTTTTTGCCTTAACTAAGTAAATTTTGGCGAAATATTTTATCAGGCAAAAACCTTTGAATTCAGTAACTAATATAATAAAACATCTATTTACAATGTAAATGAGTAAAATTTGCTAATCCTTGGAATAGGAAATTTTTTCACTAGTCTCTTACAATATTATTGAGATTATATGACGGCGTTTGATTTATATTCAAATTTGATTTGGATCCCTCCATGGTCCAGAATTAGTCTTAGTAGAACTTATAATAAGTATTTTGGCATTTTTATAGACTTTCCCCCTTATTCATAGATGTTATTTATATAAGCGCTATCTTTGCTGTGATAACAAATCTGTTTCTCAGTGCTGACGGCATGGCAGCCTTCGCAGTGTGTAGACATAGGGCTATTGAATTGAATCTAGTTGGCTGTAAGATAAATAAAGCTGAACAAACAGATGACAGTCTGACAAGACTAAGACAGATAAACAAAGCTGAGAAACAGACTTGTTATCACAGTAATGCTCCGTCCTAAGATAAATAACGTCTATGAATAAGGGGGTTTGTATATAAAAAGAGTTATGACACAATACGTCAATGTAAAATATTATCATTAAAAAAGAGAAGCGCAGAATTTTGGGTGTTACGCATAAATACGAAATTTTGCCAAATACCCATATTTTCCTATTTGTAAGCTTGTGCCAATATACACACAGCTTTACTATGTCACAGGCGGCATTACCAAGCGAGAGTTGTGAAGGCTGTTGACGGACGCTTTCCATCGTAAAACGTCGTATCTATTGTATAATTACAATATAAAATAGACTTTAAATCCTACGCAGTAAGTATAAAATTTCTTCAAAACGATGTTCTAAGGTTTTATATCGAAAGGTTTTAACTAAATATTATATTGACGCTAAAATATTCTTTCGTATAATGAATTAAATAACAAAGTTGTTTGTAATGAAATACTACCCACTAAGTTTTGATTGCCTGCATTAATACAGGGCTTCCTTCTTTGATACATTTTTGTTTCTATATTTAGCGCTTTGATAAATATTTCTGACCCTTGTGTCTTTTATATTAGACTAACAAACACCTGATTACTGACTGACTGCCTCGGTGGCGTAGTTGTATTGCATGTCCGGTACAATAGCGCTCTGAGGTCCTGGGTTCGAATCCCGGGTCGGGCAAAGTGATATTTGGGTTTTTCTGCTCAGTATCAGCCCGGAGTCTGGAATTTGTGCCCGATATGGCGATAGGCTCGCCCCCTATCACATCATGGGACGGAACATACTTGGCGAAAAGTGGGTGCCTTAGTTGCGCCTCTGCATACCCCTTCGGGGATAAATGCGTGATGTTATGTATGTATGTAACACCTGATTAAAAAAAATCATCTTCCTAAAGAGAGTTAGGCGGTTAATAATTTGAAATATAGTACTTAAGACCCTTTTTGCCTCAAACATAATATCGTATCTGTTCCGTGTTTAAACTTATACTAGTTAGATAAAATGAACTTGGATCTGATAATCACCGAATCGCATTAACGATGACTTATCCCACATTATATTTTGACTACAATGTATTTATCATTGTAGTCACTTTTTAATAACATAGTTTTCAGTGGCGTAACGTGAAATTTTCTAATAGGGAGCCCGATGCAATATTAATGATTTATTTATTTATTCTTAATAATTAGGTACATTACCAGGCGAAAATAGAAAAACAAAGATTTTACAATAGTACTAATGCATAAATTCAGTCTGCAAATCGTTCTAATGATAATTAGATTCTACATAAAGGAAAACCGGCAGGAATCGGGTAACATGGACTGTTCGCCACTGATAACTATTGATCTAGTGACAGCTTTGTTATAGTGGGAGATTTTGTGTTTATAGGCAAAATTCAGTTAAGGCAATAGACAGTTGTGTCCGGTTTTAATTTAAGAATATGCGTCAGACTTGTTAAGGATGGAAGATCGTGCCCGAAATGGCAGTAGAATAGTCTGTCAAATCATGTGATAGATATTTGTGGTTGTTAAAATGTGGATGCATTAGTTTCGTCTCTATATAACCATTTTGCGTTAATATTCATATCATCATCATCAGCCTACAGCTGTCCACTGCTGAACATAGGCCTACCCTAAAGGGCGCCACGCTGTTCGGTCCTCCGCTCTCCTCATCCAGCGTCCACCGGCGATCCTACGAAAATCGTCGGACCAGCGGGTCGGAGGTCGTCCTACGCTACGCTTACCGAGACGCGGTCTCCACTCTAGGACTCGTCTGCTCTAGCGGCCATCGGTCCTACGACAGATATGGTCAGCCCACTGCCACAATTGATATTTTATCTACATATAATTCATATTATATGTAGATAAAATAGTATCTATACCTATATTCTACAAATAAATTATCTATGTTCATGTTGACTTTAATTTATTGCGATCCATAAAGGATGATGATCAACATGCTTTATTTAATATGTTCTATGCAATAACCTGTAGTTTGATTTGTGAAATCATTGCTAATGGCACTTCATTCCAACGTAGTAATGTTAAACGTGACAACAGTGAGACATTTAAAACATACTTATTCTCGTAAATGTTAAGAGTGTATTTTATATTAATACAAGTAATTAATTTATAAATAGATTTATTTCTAATAAAAATATATTAATGAGAGAAATATAATCATTCAGAACAAAAAAAAAGTAAATATCTTATTTAGTCTCTCTTAGAAACGTCTCAGTTTATCCTTAGAATTGTATAGTGATTGTAGTATTTGAAAGCAGTGATGGGTTTAGGGCGGGTCCGCTCTGGTGGTCGCCCGAGGCGCTAACTCTAAGCTCGCCGCCGAGCGTCTAATTCTTTAACCAATCAGTTGAGATGGGTAATAGGAACTTAAAGAGCTCATGAATTAAAAAGATACTTTTAAAATAATCGAGTATTAAAAAGTTTTACTACATTCTTAACATTAAAAGACACCGGTTGTGGTTTTATAGACATTAAATTTTGTACAGTAATTCTTTATATTATGATAGGTGTTGCTCGCGTCTCCGCCCGCGTGGAAAGCCTTACCCATTCCAAAAGTCCTAAATCACTGTAGCCATCCGTAGTCATCTGTATGACAACAGCGCCATCTATTTAGAAATCAGATTGAAAAGTTTAAATATTTCTCCCGGGAGCAAGTTAACGGGATAAAGAATAGCCTATCTTTTAAAAAACGTGGTGTGTATGCAAATTTAATACAAATACTTTTAGCTGTTTTTGTTTCTACTTTTAATAAGCATGTATATTTTTACAAATTTTTGTAATAATAATATTAGTAAAAATAATATAAGATTTATACGCTCGAGGATATAGCACAAAATTCTTTGAATTGACGACGATCTCGATGCGCTTTTCGCCTTTGGACATTGATTTAACATTTTTTGTTTTAAATATTCAATACAGAGCTTAGCCTTACTTATCTTGCTAACTGCTTTGATTCTAAAAGATTCGCTAAAATCTTGCCCCCTTGTTCATAGACGTTTTTTATCTAAGGACGGGCATTGCTGTGATAATAAGTCTGTTTCTAAGACTATAAAATTTCATTTTGGCAGTGAGGTAAGTAATTAATAATTAATTAATAAGTACTGCAGTACTTGAAATTTCACAGAAACACATTTATGTTTATTTATAAAGTTTGTAATTATTGTAGCGTAAGGATTGCCATTCGCTCGAGTTACCTCGCATTTGTCCTACGAAATGTGATTATACAGTTCGGGTTTAAAAATAAACGAATTCTTAGTCGTTTATTTGAAACGCCTCCGTCCGGTGTTTAATGAGTTGGCAAAAAATAACAAATAGCATCGTCAAAAAACACTATACAAATTATGTTTCGGAAATAGCACATTTTGTTTAATTGCATGTGAAACAGTATATTTATAATTTAGTAATAGAAGTTTAGTTTTCAAGTGATAGTTTAATCTGCAGATTTACCGTATTTTGTAAGATTTGATCTCGTCTCAAAAAACCTATTTCCTCTGAATATCATATGAATGATGAATATCATCTATAAGTACTCAAGGATTTTGACTTTGCACCCTTCGTGCTCACGTGGCGGATTGTCGATCACGATGCCTGCAAAGTCTTCGAAACGTCCGCAAAATAGTTTTATTTTAATGTGTAACATTCGCGTAAAAATAAGAAATCATTATGACTCATAACTATAAAAATTCCTGTACCTCTGGTAACATTGCTTCTGTCCAATTACTTCGACGAATTAAAAAGTACTTGAAATTGTATGTAAACATACAAATTGAGAAACTTAGTGGGATAACATTCTTTTCTGCATGATGAATGTATGATAGTAAATCAGGATTGTGAGGTGGCCGGCCGGCGTTTCGTAGGTTCAATGCCCGAGGCAGGTTTTTAGGATGGACCACTTGACTACCTGTTCTGATGCATCCACATAACTGTGTTTGTATTGTATAGGAATTACTGATGAAATTAATAGCATAGTTCAAATATATAAATATGCGTTCGTTAAAATTTAAATGCAACCAGAGTTTGGTGGATGAGATTGGGTGTTTTAAGTCCATATTACTATGAAGGCTTTCGAAACAGCAAAATTTAAACATGTAGGAATCTCAACCGTTCCAGTTAGTAATAAATACATCACTAGATTATGCAGATTACCTGTAGGAAAGTGTCTCGTATTGGAGTGTCCGTCTGTATATGCACCATCGTACTGTCTATTTCTTCCATGCGCTGTGACCCGTTTAAAATAATTTTGTCATTGGAATGAATGAATGAATGAACTACTCTTAACAGTAATAAAAAAATCAATTTTTCTTTTATACCTTAAAATTATTTTGAAAATACCAACACTAGATTCTCTTGCTCGCTTTTCTCTGCGGAGACAAACTTTCCGAACTGGTGGTAAAGCTAATATTAAGGGAATCTAAATAATTAAAAAAAAATCAGGTTCAAATAATTAAGAAAATAATGGTTTAATTTCAGAATTATGGGACATTTGAGACATAAAGTCTTAGATTGACAAGTTTAATGCAGAGCTTTGTAATTTAAGTTTAGAATGATTATTCTGCTATTATTCTGCTTTAGGACAGTTACTTACAGTAATTGCCAAAGCATCCGACTTCTTGTTTTGCCGTTCAGTCATAAAAAAGAGGATAGCATACGACAAGTTCAATCCACAGTTTTGTACCTAGTTTAAGTTTGGAGTGATGATAATTCTTCTTTAGGATAGTTATAGTAATTGCTAAAGGATTCAGCTTCCTTGTTATGCTGTTCAGTCATAAAACAGTATTTAGGATACGACAAGCTCTATGCACAGTTTTGTACCTAGTTTAAGTTTGGAGTGATGATGATTCCTCTTTAGGACAGTTATAGTAATTGCCAAAGCATTCAACTTCCTTGTTACGCTGTTCGGACATAAAAAAGTATTTAGGATACGACAAGTTCTATGCACAGTTTTGTACCTAGTTTAAGTTTGGAGTGATAATGATTCTGCTTTAGGACAGTTATAGTCATTGGCGAAGCGTCCAGCTTCCTTGTTATGCTGTTCAGTCATAAAAAAAATAGGATACGACTTTAATTCTATGAACTTTAACATTTAAACTTCGCAGATATTATAAAACTGAAGTTTATGTTTGTTTAGACGTAGTAATCTCTGGTACTAATTCATGATCCTGCATATTATATCACTAATTAGAAACTATCTTATCTAAGTGCTTATAAGATAGTATTAATTTTAAGGCGATGCCCCAGCAAAACTTTTATTAAATGTTGGCACTCAAAGTCTACGAGTTGTTACAATATAGGCAAATTTACTTGTTGATTATGTGACTGTTTGTTGTCCAAAATGAAATAAAATAAAACAGCACAGAAGAAACAAGTGAAATATTATAACATGTTATTTTTATATTGGTTGTTTAAAATTAATTATAATTTCGATATTGTTTCATTAATTTAATAATGAGAGCGCATCTTCTCCTAAAGTACACATTGTTTTAATTTACCACTAGTACAACTAAATAGACAGTTAAATAAAATATATATATATAAAAGTAATTATTCGTAAATCTTTGCATATTCCCGTCTGTAACTCTTGCGCCGTAAATGTATGGTTGGAATGCTCAAGGCTGCTTGCTCGTGGGAGGGCTTTAAGTCACAACTTGAAACTATTATACATAATGCAACTGATATAACCATTTAACGACTTTAGACTTAATAATATAGTCTTAACTTTGGCCCCATCCCCTCTGAGTACATTCACACATTATGACTTTCAAAATTATATATATATTAAATTAATAACTAACGAAGTTCGGTACGTTTTACGTAAATGAATTAATTTTAATTTCGTGGATAATTTTGCTAGAATTTCAAGCCATTTAGACGTATAAAAATATTATGGTTGGTATTAAGAGCCTTGCAAATTAAAGTTGTATGCGACTTTAGTTAAGCAACGTTTTCTCTCTCTACGTATGACGTTAAATGCAACATGGCATGACTGAATACCTATAAATAATATATATAATAATATCAGCTCTGTATTATGTACTGTCCCACTGCTGGGCACGGACCTCGATTATTGAGAGCAATTAGGCTGTAGTCCACCACGCCAATATAGTGCGGAATGGTAGACTTTACACGCCCCAAAATAACTAAGTATATTACTATAATTACAGAGATATTTTGTATCTATATTGTTTATAGTCTGTTCCTGTCTGTGCGAAAGAATACTTATTACAACATCCTCTTTATTTTTTTCTCCCGTGTCAGAATTAACTAATTAGTAAATATCTAGTTTAAATAATTCAATGGTTATTAAGAAGACCGAATATGTCGTCGTTTTGTTTAATAAATATTTCGTGAAGCCAGATTTTCTTTATCGAATGAATACTGGCCCCATAGTTTTTTTGCCACTGTCTCTGAAAATTAATGTGAAATATTAGTTCTGTTACATTTCAAACACCAATTTGAAACACCAGAACTCAAAAAACTTATGTGGGCTGCTTAAATGCTAATTTAATATGTGCAACAGTACAGGTAACAATACATACGTATACCTCTTATATAACCTATGAATTCTGGATAACGGTTAAAATACCAAACATATGTTAATAAATTGCCGTGTAGTTGTAGTATGACGCGAGGTAGTTTTAGTTAGAGCAATATACGTTGCATAGATATTGCTATTAGAACATTATCAGGCGTTCCAAAAAAGTACGTAGTTCTTATACAATTTCTACCCAAAAGCCAGCTGCATGTTCATGCGTGGAGAAACATTAGTTGCAAGCCAAAGAAGAAAGTTAATTGGGTTTAGTTCTTCTTAGCTATTCCGATATTGAGGCCTAAATTACATTTAAATCATTTTGTACTCTACCTCTCTGCTCCCATCCTGGGAACCCTTCCTTATCCTCTTCCCTTGTACTTTCTCTTTCAGTACCATTTATAGTTGCATAATTAGGGAGCGCTTGTACAAATGTACACATATCATTAGCATTAAACAGAGACTTAACATCAAACTGCAGCGGTCCATCCCAAAAAAACGAGTGAGGAATTAATTCCGCCAAACCGGGCTATTTAAATATGACCTTTAGTGCGTTGCATAAAGCGTGGGCGGGTGGAAATGTCACAAGCGTGGGTGGTGATGCAGTAACTGATCCCGGGCTGTATCGATTGTGCGCGTAGTAAATGTGCTGGGCAATTAATATGTTAAAATAAAATGATGCCTACAAAGGATATTATTACTACGTCTATTTTAGTTAATGATATATTAATTCGCTTCGTGTAAAGTAAAATGTCAGTAAATATAGCATGGTTAAACGATATGTTTTGATAATTGCAGTGTTGCATTTGTATATGCATGTTTGTTTAACGCTGTTAAGTAGTCCAGTTACGCCTGGCACAATGTACAGTCGTTTAGTAATAAATGCTATAGTATAATTGGTGGTTTGATTTGATATAATGCGAGACGTTCTATGAACACTATACATATGTGTCAGTCAACATAAGCATATAAATAAACCCAAAGTATTTATCTAATGTATATGAATTCAAACATCAGTATGCTAATTACATAGCAGGTTTTGATTAATGCAGATTAGGTAGGTAGAACAAAAAGACCAAAAAAATATAATGAATTGTCAGCGTGTCCATGATGTTCTTTTTTTAAACTTACGACTGGTGTTAAACTTAATAGAGCTACTTTTCAAGATTCCCACAAAAAAGATTTTCCCGTTTTTCCGACTTTTCCTACTTTCGTTCGTTACAACGGATCGTTGTGAACTGATCTTGGTAAATTGCCGGTACTTAGATATTTTAGTTTCGACTTACTCAGTAGTATAGCAGTATGGCACGACACCTATGTTGAGGTTCTAACTCCGGGTGGAATAATTTGATATTGGGCTTTTTCTATTCAGTAAAGTTCTGATAGCCTGATGTGCCCTGTAATTGACAATAGCCTCGCTTCCTACGCGGTACGTAACACAGATAGCGAAATATTGGTGGGATAACATCTCTGAAGGAGTAAAGTGACGTGACGCTGTATACATGTATATATTTCATTATCTCGTATAACAGAAACTGAAAATTGTATAGCATCAACTACGCTCTAATTGGTTATAGAGTAGGTTGTAAATGTCATGAACCCACAGGCTTCTGTGGAGCCGATTCCCGGGCGAGCTGCATCGATTGCGTCCAGCGCAGTGCAGATGCGCCGTTACAACTCTAGTGGCGGGACTTTTATCGATATTAATGTCGATGTTTCATAGGCGGAAGATATCTTGCTATCAATATTATCTGCCTACAATGATAGGTGAAGTCAAGCCAATATTTCAATTCTTTACTATCAAACCAGATAAATTTTCATAGACCCCTGTTTACGAATTGAGAACCGTCATTTTTTTGTCACGACAACGTAAAACTCTTCCGTGGACCAATGGTGGTCCACCTGGACTACTTTGGGAATCAATCATGTAGATACTCTCATTTTGTGTTCAAAGCACTTGTTTTATTTATTACGCGGGAGATTAACTTGGGATTATTAAATTTAATTTTAATTGATGTTTTAAGGAGATAAATGATCACTGCCTTGTTTTTTTTTTTAATAAAATATTGTAGATATTCTAAGAAAATTATTGTCAGTTGTGGTTTCAAGAGTGTCCCATTGCATAAAGCTAAAGTTATACTATCTGGTGATTCTGATCTATCGACATCGATAAAGACAAATTCAATTTACATCACTATTCATCCTGTTTTCCATTTGCGTCACAAACGTACTTGACCTGGGATTTAACTGAAAATCTATTCTGGTTCATTTACAGACTAAATTGAACTCTATTGTGTGTACGATAAGGTAAGCATCACATATTTCTATGTTATTTCCTCAGATGAAGCCCGGGAGTGCAAGGTCTGCTATTAAGTTTTGTTAATATTATATAATATTTGCCCGGAGTCTCTGGAGTCTGATTTGTTGTATTCTTAAGCTATATTCTCGAGTCGTGGCCGTATGTACTAAAGCTGAATGCATTATTACTTGCTTTTGCATACTCGTGCTTGAGGAGTCATTTATATTGAAATATTTTTTGGGATTTATCGCAGCTTTTATAGTATAATTTTCTTCCAACAAAGATTGTGCAGCCTTTGTAGTCACGGGTGGGAAGCGGGGACTCTCAGGGATTGGTCGTCTGAAATGTCAAAATTACAATATCTACCTATATTTTATATTATATATTTTTCGCTGTTGATAGATCCGATCTACGCAAAATAAGCTCTTAGTGTTGTGAAGTATGGCAGCCGGTTTTTTGACACATTCGAATCTTAACGATTTTCCATCAATAATAATTTATTTATTGTACTAGAGTGGGCGAACTAGACTCATTTGATAGTAATTGTCCATAGCCGTCCATAGAGGTCCACAATAGCATAAGAATCACGGACGCGTTATCAGTCCTTTGTCTTTGACTCGGAAATTATTGACATAAGATATTTTATATGAGTCACTTTATAGGCAGTCTTAGTAATATAAAAAGTCCAGGTGCCACATTCATTATGGCTTTCTATAATCGTTAATTCTAATAGAAAACAGAAAAAAATACATACAGTCGAATTGAGACCCTCCTCCTTTTTTGAAGTCGGTTAAAAATGCATGGCATTTCCTATCGATTAGTCTATCAGTAGGATACGTATACATAACGTTAGCATTTATAATTGTAAAAAGGCTAAGGCCACAAATCGACTTGAGTGGTATCGCAGTTTCGTCAATGTGCTAAGCGAGCTATGGAATAGAAGTTTAAATAGGAAAGGCGCAGGAAGCATGTCGGTACATAATATTAATATGTAAATATGTATTTAGGCCCTGACGTCATGTACAATGATGTGCGAAATCACATTTTGACCTACGTCAGGTCGTCGGTTTCAATGACACAGGCGCATTGACTTTTCCTACAAAAATATATAGCAAGTTTTGTTTAGGAGCTAGAACTATTTCAAAAGACTGCCTCGGTGGCGTAGTTGTATTGCATGTCCGGTACAATAGCGCTCTGAGGTCCTGGGTTCGAATCCCGGGTCGGGCAAAGTGATATTTAGGTTTTTCTGCTCAGTATCAGCCCGGAGTCTGGAATTTGTGCCCGATATGGCGATAGGCTCGCCCCCTGTCACATCATGGGACGGAACATACTTGGCGAAAAGTGGGTGCCTTAGTTGCACCTCTGCATACCCCTTCGGGGATAAATGCGTGATGTTATGTATGTATGTACTATTTCTAAAACATTTTACCTATATTTTTATATGATATTGGTTAAGAGGTAAACTAAAACTACTGAAAGGATTAGAAAATAATTCTAAAAATAGTTACAAAATCAACGAGTCACATAAGCTACATTTTATTTTCATTTGATTACTTTTATTTTCAAGAACACACTTCAGCTGCGAAAGCTCAATATTGTTTTTAGGGTTTCCTACCTCTAAATAAACCTTATAGAACAACTTTGTTGGTAATTCAATAAAGGTAAGGCCTAGGCCTAGTAAGGTCTTTCCAAGAACCCTTTTCTCGGAAACACGGAAAGGTATAAAGGTTGAAATTGATATCAAATACTCGAATCAAAACCTAAAAGATACTTTCCGTTAACCTAAAATCATGATATTTGGCAAGAAGTAATGTCTTACAGCACTTGTAAAGAAAAAAATTAGAAAACCGTAAAAATGTGCTTTAATAACAAAAAGAAGCATATTTACTATTGCAAACGTATTCGCGGTTGGTGGAATCACCGGGTTCGAATGGTAAACTTGGCAAAGTTTGAACTTATATACTTGGACATCTTGCCTACAGATTTGTATGGAACCCTCGGTGCGCGAATTCAATTCGCACTTGTCCGTTTTTCTTTTTAAGAACCCACTTGAGCTGCGAGCAGAGTTAGATATTATTTTTTCATAACATAGAACTTGGTTCCTCTGAGTGAAAGTATTGCTCCTGGATTTAATCCGATTTAAGAAGATGTTGTCTTCATATTATTTTCTGTTTATCGTCTCAAATTTATTTTCTATCTCTACAGTAGGCGAAGTTAAGAAATAGTTATAAATTGTTTATTTATTTATACGCTTAACCACAAAAATAAAAGAGAAAAATACGTAAATATCCAAAGCTATTTTTAACGCTTAATCAAATATGAGAATCAGCTGTCTCTCAAACTAAGCAAAAGCTTGTATCTTAAGAGACAGATAGAAAAATATAATTAAAAAAAATATATTAGCGGCTCATGTCATCATGACATCGATATGTTGCGGAAAAACTAACTTATTAACATCTTATAAATCATTTCTATACGTAATAATGTAGCGTTAACAATAATATAATCAAAATAGGTTTGTGAGAGTACATTTTTTTTGTATACTCAGTACAATGGTTATTAGTCGAAATATTTTGTAGTCAGCATTTAGTATTTTATTTCCTATTAAGTAATTTTACACGTCGAATGCTGAGTAAAATAAATTTGAGAATATAAAATACAATTCTCATCAGCTTGTTTTTATTTTATTTTTAAATACAATCAGTCTTACTTATAAAAAAATCGCAAAGCTATGCTTAGTTAAAAGACAAATTTACTCGATCAGCTGTAAGTCGAAACCCGCCATCTTGCCTTTAATAAGGTGTAAACTCAGAACAAGAACAAACATAGAATGAATCTAAATTACCCTCATATACTTGTCCTTTTTTTCAAATAGGCCAAAACCGTTGAAAAGAACGAGACAAATATTATGTTGCTAAGGTCGGCTTGCGTACACTTTAAAATTATCAAATGGTTACCTTTGGTCCTCTTTAGGATGCCGAATTAAAAAGCAAATAAAATGTCAAATGTTCCAACTTGCCAACCTCAAAACAATGTCACAAACGCGCCCACACAATTTAGTTACGTTATACTTCAGCGCGTGCTTTTCAAAAGTGGCTGCATGTTTTGTAATATTTTTGTTGTTAATTCTAATAAATACACAGTGCTGTTTAAGTATAATATAGCCCTACGAACAAGCAATGGCCTGCGTTATTATGGGGTGTAAATCTCATTCTTGTCGTAAAGAAAATGAAACTGAAATCCTCAACTTCCATCGGTAAGTAAACAAAAAACCTAATATATTTGCTTAAACCCTGTACATAAGTGCAAAAAGTATTATTAATTAATCTTTATTATGCTGTAGTCATATTATAATCTGCTGTTGGCCATTTGATACAGTAATTATTAAGTATTTTTCATTTTTATCAATTTACGTAGTCGTGTTCAATAGTGTTGTTCTGCATATTCTGTCGATAACATAGATGTTAGTATATTGTAGTTGACTATTTTGCATAAATTGCGTTTTACTTTCAATATACGGTGGTGAAGTGGTAAAAGCCACTTAGAAACCGTGCGCGAAGGCTGGGGGTTGAGGAAACTATCTGATTTTCATAGTGTGTTTCATTGCAGATTCCCCACAGATGATCCTATGAGGCAAAAATGGATCGTTGCCATAGCTCGTCCCAATTGGCATTGGAAAAAACAGCACCGTGTTTGCTCTATGCATTTCGACAAAGTTTTATTAACTTTGAAATAAGTTATCAAACATATGTGACATGAATGATACCGCTGTGTTTTAATTTTATTGTCCCATTTTAGTAGCTTCTGTCAAATCACACCTCTTGGGTATCTTTTAATCCCTAAGAAAGTCAGAAAAGAACAGAAGGCGTACTGGCTTTCTCCTAAACGAAATTCCGGCCGATTTCTTGTTTGTTACTTACAGCGGTTTCCATTCCTTCCGAAATTTCTAAGATTTTCTTAATTTAATAATCTAAATGCTAAACCATTTATGTGTGAATGACGTTTCGGAAGGCATGGAAACTGCTGTAAATAGCAAATGAAAATTGGATAAAATTTAGCTCGAAGAGAGCCGGTAGTTCTATAGTTTATTGTAATTTAACAGCTTCTTAACGAGTGATTTTATATACCCAGACCTCATTTGGTACTTGAATACCAAATTAGGGTTTTGATATCTTTTTTTTAACCTTTATCTAAAATAGCATTTTGCAACGGTTTGTAGTTGACTGGCCGAAAAGTGTTTATTTTAGCAGGTCTGTGAGTTTACCATAGCCGATAGACAAAGCATCTATCGATATCGATAAGATGTCAGAAGAGATCGCAACACAATTAAATTTCTTGCTGTCAAAGACAGAGTACACTCAAATGTCATAATGTTACTTCTATGCTTGTCATTGTTCTGAGGGTGTAAACTAGGAAACCGTTAATGTATTTGACAGCTATTTAAGCAATTCGTAACCTCCTCTTAACGCTAAAACAAGTTTATAATTATTACTTCAAGGTGTGTGTACAAAATACATATAAAATTTGGCACATTAAATAAATTACTTATTTTGTTATATCATGTCTCAAATAACATTCCTAGCTCTTGCGTTATCGCAACACAAATAAGTATTGTTACGTTATTAATTAGCACAAGCCAGGGGAGACCCGATGTGTTAGCTTGTGAGTGCTAAATGTATTATTTTAGTTCCACATATTTTCCTATGGAAAATACACTTGGGGAATGAGTCATCTAGACGTCTATTTTTTAAATAATGTTAAACTTTATGGTATTAATAATTTGATATATATTTTACTTGAATAAGTCTGTAAAAGAGTAAAATATATATTTATAAAAACCTACCGCCTAATTTCCTATAAATATTCACAAATAAAAAAGAATTATGAATGCTGATTTTTATGAAATGGCCTAGGGTTTTGGAAAGTGTGACCTGGGTTCCAGTTTGCTATAATGGTCGTTTTAATAAACGATATCAAGTTTTGTCATCGTTCCGATCACATGAATGAATTAATCAAAATAAGTTAGTTTGCTGTTGGTAGGATATATTTTATATCCGCCCGGGTATCGACCACTGTACACAAGGTGTTAAAACCCGCCATAGTGGCCCACGTAAGTGTTTCGCGTTCCAGGATCCGGGGCCGGAATAATTGTGTCGACTATCGAAGGGTAATCATCTCTCGTCAGTCGACATTCTATTGGACCTCACTCCACTGACCATGTTGAAGGTTTTATATATATTATATCAATTGAGCTGGCTGATATAGAAAATGTCATTGTAGTTTCCATAGCGATGGAAAATAACAAGAACAAAAATGGTGTAACGGTGATACATACGATGTAGCGTAAAACTCAGCTAATAGTAAATAAAGTCTGCTCTGTTTATAAATTCTAAGGGCGTTCTTACTCTGCAGTATATCCCATTCCTAACAGACCATCAGATGCAATGAGGCTGTTTTGCCGTGCACGTATGAAGAAAAATAAAAAAATATCATAATTATTTTGTAGTATGGTTATAATAATGTCATTTCTATATTGTTTTATTCGAAACATAACGCGACATTTTAGTATATTATTCAGTTCTCTCAAGTACTATTTGTAAGTGATTTATCCTATTAGTTTAAGGGAAGCTAATTTGCGTTTTTGACCATTGGTTTGATACCTAGGCTGCACAAAAAATAGTGTGAAGTTTTAATTAAAACACTTATGACTCTTTTTTTTCATGGGGAATATCTTCTTGGTTCCCACCTACTAATGGTAAGCAGCGTATGTCGGACTTTTACCGGCTAAAAACCCCATGTTGGTCTCCATCTGCACCTTGGTGAAGCTCTGGGACCTCAAAATGAACACGCTAGAACTCCACCAGTGCGTCGCTGAAAGCACTGTCTCGGTGGAGGAATAAAAGCTCTTGCTAACACTTCCCACCCTCAATACAATCTATCTGTAAGCTGTTAAGCAGATGTACCAGGGCGATGGATACGAACGACTTGGCGTCTTCGAAAAAAAACCCTTATAACCCAGGAATGTTCCTATCACATCACACTTCGGTGCTAAACAATGTTGATCACGTATTTCGACTGTAATCTACTTCCCAACATCTTTTTTCGGTGAGGCGTAATAAATTCATACATTACTTTATTTCCAGCTCTTGAGCTAGGTAATAAAGTCTGCTGGTATTTGACGCAGTATGAATAATATATAATAAATAAATTTTAAAAAGTTCTACACAGAAATCGTGAAGTATGTTTTTAGCGTGTTTGCGACTGATAAATAATATTTATAAAGTTTGTATATAGAGAGTAATAACTGGAACTCCTAAGCTGATAAAAATGAAATATTCCTTTATTGTTAGAAAGCTATACTGTCCCTTAATATGTTTATTTTGATATTATTCGGGGAAAATTTACGTAAGTAGAGTTGTAGACAAAAGTTGTAGAAATATTTTATATTTGGGAAAAAAATAAAAGATTTCACAGGGTATTTGAGAGGGATTATGGTAGACTATTTAAGTAGTCCTGATAGAATAATTTCTCATGTTTACGCGAATGTTAAACATTGAAATTAAGCTATTATTCGGATTTTATCCGTCCCCCCCGTGACCATGAAGGTGGCAAAGTCTTCGAAACGTCGGGAGAAAACTAAAATATAAAAAACCGTGATAGAATCCGAATAATAGTTTAATTTCAATATTCCTTACATTTGATATGTCTATCAATAAGGGGGTTAAACTACCAAGTGCATTTAGATGAAATTTGGTATGGAGTTTGTTTGAAACCCTATGAAGAACTTAGGCTACCATTTATCCTAGGAAAATAAATAACGTGACTTATATCCTGGAAAAACTCTATCACGCGGAAGAGTTGTGAGCAAGATAGCTAATAGAGTATATTATAAAAAAATACGACTTCTACTTCGTTACAATCAAATTGTAGAAAGAATGGTATTGTAGTTGACTGTCGAATAGTATAATATAGTAATACATAATAATATATAATACATTGTAAAATAGTGCGTAACATTGTTTTTTATAGAACGAGGTTTTATGCTATTAGTAAATAATGACGTGTTTAAAAATTATTCCAAACGTACAGTCAGCTAGAAAATTTGCTAATCACATTAAAAAATTTAAAACGTTTTTACACATTAACTTCAATCGGAACAGTTATTTTCAGTAAACTCTTTGAAGTTTATTTTAGTGAAAAAACGATCGTCTATAGGAACGGAAATGTTTTAAAAACGATTTGAAATTTTGTATTTTCAGTTACTTTTGTAACTGACTGTACAATTTATTCTGAAAATTCCAATATGAATATTGCTCGGATTTTCATCACAATCACTTATACAGAATAAAACGAGGTAAAATTTTTACGGTAGCAAGTGGCTTGATTGTGCTGCCGTCGCCGACGTCTATGGGAGACGGTGAACACTTACCATCAGGTGGGCCGTTAACTGGTCTGTCTTCGGATGCAATAAAGAAATATATTTAAAGAGATAACATATCCTTAAGAGAGAGAGAGAGCGAGAAAATATTTCCTTTATCCATGGGACTTAATCTAATAATCCTGAACGTGAACAGTGTAGTGAAAACACAATATTGATCACTAACATACATTGTGTTTGAATAGTAAATAATTATGAATGTATATAGACTAATTTTAAAAAGATGATCGTTGGAACAAGTCTTTTTTATTCAATTAATTTACTGTATATTTAGTTAAGCTTATTTATAAGTTATAGCTTAACTGGGAGGGGAACGGGCTGCCGAGACGAATTTCTGCAGGTTCAAAACCCAAGGGCACATACCTCTGTTTTTTTGTAAAATCATGAGTGTATTCTTAGCGAATTATAGCGAGCTTTAACAGTGAAAGAAAACATAGTAAGGAAACCTGCATACCTTAAAACTTCTCTATAACAATTTTGAGGATATGTGAATTGTACCAACCCGCACTAGGCCAGCGTGGTTGACTAACACCTAATCCCTCTCAGTGGTAGAGGAGGCCCATGCCCAGTAGTGGGACAGTATATAATGCAGGGCTGATAATATTATGTTAAACGCTCTTTTTACAGTAAACATTATATTAGCAAAATAATTACAGAATACAATTTTAGACATTTTTCTTGACAACGTCCAACCAAAGAGAATAAATAATAGAATAGTCGCCGCGTGACATATCTTCTCTTCTGCCAGCTTGCGCGCAGCCGAATACTTCCGGAAACGCCCGATGTCATCGGCTAGGATAGCGGCGCGTAACATCGGCCATCCTGCAAAGTGAATACCAAAGGTATTCACAAACATAAATTTGAGAAAGCAGAACTGAATCGGATACTTATATTTTAAACATTTTTACCAGTAAATCACTAACTATTTCTGATCGATTAACTCTTTAATAAACCAATCAAGTCTTGCGTATCCACAATATCCAACAACTTATCCATTTTGCAATTAACTTTCACGCTATATGTGTATATAATTTATTTTTCGTTAGTACCTAAACCCCGTTTCCTTACTTCATTCCCAGCAACCAAAGACCTTCATTCTATTTATCCAAGTTTACATACAGTTAATGCTGAATACTAGTAGCAATCATAGAATGCTGAGAACCAAACTTAACTTTTTAAAAAAACACCCAGAACAATTAGAACTTTCAAAGCAAAACCTCCAATTAGTAAGACAGCAGCAAATGAAAAGGAATGAGAAGCACAACTAAAGAACACCATAGAAGTCGCAAAGGAAGTTAACACACAAGATAATAAAACACACAATAAGGACTTATCAGCACACGATTCATACATATAAATAAGCATACGCAACATATACCAACTCAATCAAATCAATTAATCAAATGGTTTACGAGTAACACAGCATAAAGGCAAGAAGCGTTAGAAAAGTCATAACTGAAATTAATAAAATATTTAAAACTAACATGCGGAAGATTGCCATACTTCCAGATTATAAACACAGAAAAAATGCATTCAAACGACCAGAGGCATTAAGAAAAAAGACGGGAAAATACAGACAGCGAAAAGAGATTAGATCCCCAGCATAAAGGATAAAAACGGCATAATAGAAACCACAATACGAGAGTCTCTATCAAAGCTACTTAATGCATCCAAGAATTATACACATGCAGAAATACTACAGAAACAACAGATCCGACCATTAAAGAACCGGTACCGGAGACAATCTCTGAAACATAAAAGTAGTCAAATAAAACTCCAGGTGCAGAGAACATCAGCAATGAACTTCTCATCGAGAACAGGGACATTATTAACACCTACACTCACATAGTTATAGACTGAGGTCTTAAGAATAAATTAATTTCAAGTCAGTGGACAACAATTACTATTATACGACTACACAAGAAAATTGAAAAGAACATTTTTTTTTATTACTAGCTCTTCTAACCTAATCGATAACATAGGATGTACAGACTCCAAATTAAGAACGGATACATTAGCAACAAAACTGGGTGCACGACTTTCGAGAAGTGAACTCTACATGCAATAAAAGTAAATTAGGAAACAAGTTACATTGTGTTTGAATTAGTAATAACGAATTAGTTGAAGTCACAAATTAGGGACAGAATTTATTATTCCAAGTTTCTTAATCTGAGGTACTTTACCGCTAAAATACAAATTTCTTGAAGCATATTATTGTGGACTGATACATTCGCCACAAAGGCAAGTGATGACTATAATTGATTCGCCGTGTTGGCAAGTTGAAAGTCACTCTGTTATGGGGACGGTTGCCAGAACGAGAATCAGCAAAATTAAGTTTCATTAACAAAACAGAGTTATCAATGTCAACGTTAACCCATTTTTGTAAAACAAAAAAAAAATTATATCTGCCATCTCGCGTCTTTATTCAAGAAAACTGATTTTAAATTGAGCAAATCTAGATTCGTAGCTTTGTAAACTGTGGTAGTGGTTATTCACGTGTGAAAAATGATACAGAAACTGCTTCTGGGCTCTCATACCAATCTCTGAATATGTTCGATGAATGACGGACTCCAGAGAGCATAGCAACATTCAAGATCAAATCGGACGAAACAACTAAAAATACGACAGAGATCTCGGGATCTTCAAAACTTTCGTTTGTTATAACAGAAAACCAATTGAAAGCGCAGTCTACCCCGTAACTATGAGTCGAATAGTCAGTTAAGCCACGCGTGTCAAGACACTTCCTAAATGGGATATTATTTAAAATATAAGAAACACTAAGAAGACTATAAATCTTAACAGTTTGAATAAATAACTATAGGTCTACAACTTGATGTCAAATATCTATAAAGTCCTCGCTAAAGTGGTTCTATATTGCAGGCATAACCAAGACACTGGACCAGATTCAACTAAGAGAACCAGCAGACTTAACCGTTACCCCAGTGTTTATAAAAAACTGTCCCTGGCGATCGAAGCCGATGTGGAGACATGTGATTTACAATTACACTACTCAAGTACAGCGTTAGCTACACGTGTATGTTCCGCTTATATAAACAACCAGCACAGAGAGAACATGGCCAACATGGAATAAAAACAACTACAGCAATTTTCATATGCATTACATAATGTTGGCAACTCATCGGAACCAGGATTTGTACATAATTTTCGGTAATGACAATTTTACATTCCGTAAATTGGGCTCCGTAAATAGTATCGATACTGAAGCACACATCCGTCGCTACTTCTACCGAATATGTTTCAACTTTTTTAATTATTATAACACTACCTGTAATTTCTCGCCATATAATTACATATATACAAAATGACAATAACTGAACTCTAAACATACTTTTTTTTTTAAACTATTTGATTAAAACATCAGCTTCTAATGACCCACTAAAATCAGAAGACATCCATCTCTGAAGTATCATCATGACATGAATTCCTTGTGCATGTCTGCTCGATAAAACCACGGTTAAAATATTTCTACAACTCAACAGGTTAACAGAAAATAACTTATCATAAGCAGTATAATAGATGTCAGTCGTAAGGTTTTATCTGATATTTTACTTTTTTTTTGTTCATAATGTTATTACCAACAATAAACCACCACCACCACCATGTACCCACTTCAAAATTGCAAGAATACTCAAAGACAAATGTTTTTGCAATCTCAGATTACCATTCCCACTGTTTATCAAAAAATTGAGCGAAGGTTAACCAACCAAGCTTAGTGTTACAGCTAGTACGGCAACACAATCCAGTATACCATTTCAGAGTCACCATATTGTACCTTTATTCATTCGCAGAAATATTGCTCACATATTGTACCTTATTAGTATACTTAGAGAGCATCAATTGTTCAGAGCCATTGCGTAAGTGCTATGTAAGAATACCAAACATTTCAATTAATAAGCCAGTGCTTTTCAATTTATCCAGAGTCCAAGTACAGACAGAATAGTTTTTTTATCATGCTCCAAACCAGATCAGTGAGGGTATCTGGAACAGAAGATATGTATGTTATATTATATTATTATATTACATTTCTAAACAACAACGTTTGCTCTGTCTTATTTTCTTTACTCTGTTTTCCTAAATTGCATTTATACATCAACACAGTTGACTGGATTTTGGAACCTCGTATACCACAAATCACATAATATTGTACTCCTGCCGTATATTGTAGCTTAATCTCTTTATGTCAGACTGTAAGCTTTCCATGTAAGATTAATGAATTCACAGATATTATATATAGTTTATAATTAAATATAAACACTAAACCAGAAACAGAACTAGAAAAACAGAAAAGAAATTAAGTAAAACAGAATTAATGAAGCAGATCAGTAAAATAAAGCAGTCAAATCAGACAGAGTATGTTCTGACGTAGTGTTACCAGGTGTCTCGATGTGCGCGGAATATCCCGGTTATCAGAGTTCTGGAGACGCGTCCCGATTTGCGACTGATTGGGACATTAAATGTCCCGAAAATCAATAAATTTATCAAAAGACATTATTATCAAAAGAAATAAACAACACATCACATCACTAGCCCTGTAGGTATAGTTTTATTTTGTTCTGTTGTTTAGAGACGCAACTGTACCGTGATCTATAATTCGATGTTAAAACAGAAATTGCAATGAAAACCAACATTAGCATGACTTGCAGTATTTTTTTTGTCTTTCGACCTTCAACCTGGATTCCGATTTGTTTACCTGTTGCCCGATTTCAAACAAATAGGACCTAGTAACACTAATCATAATGCTCATGGCTACAGACAGAATATGATCAGAAGGCTCATGACCACAGACAGAATATGATCAGAATGCTCATGACTACAGACAGAATATGATCAGAATGCTCATGGTTTCAGACAGAATATGATCAGAATGGTCATGGCTACAGACAGAATATGATCAGAATGGTCATGGCTGCAGATAGAATATTATCAAAAGGCTCACGGCCACAGACAGATCAGATTAAATAAAATAAACAGTTACGCACGTTCGCATTGTCAGCCTGAAGTGTTGCGCCACCGATTTGACTTCACATGACTCCAGTCATTCCTGTCTCCAATGATTTAGTTTCTAAGAAAACACCCTCTCCAGTGAGCCAAGCAGCCGGCATAACGAAGTTTTGTTATGAATGTCGTGAATCGTACTAATGTGCAGACATCAATTCCATATGCATTCCCAACATATTTACTTCAACAGACGTAGACGTTGCCATGGTAACTAAAAGTCTGAGAATCTGGTAATTTTAATTTTGGCATTCAATGATTCATCACAGATTTATTCCGATAGTTCTCTTCACATTCGAATTCAATGTAACTTCAAATTATCATTTGTATAATCCCACTTCTGAATGTTAAACGCTCTTTTTACAGTAAACATTATATTAGCAAAATAATTACAGAATACAATTTTAGACATTTTTCTTGACAACGTCCAACCAAAGAGAATAAATAATAGAATAGTCGCCGCGTGACATATCTTCTCTTCTGCCAGCTTGCGCGCAGCCGAATACTTCCGGAAACGCCCGATGTCATCGGCTAGGATAGCGGCGCGTAACAATTATTATATTATGAGGAATAAATGTTATGTTTTATGGTGACTAGCGCAGCAGAGTGCCACGAAATTTCTTCTTTTAATACAAAGTTCTGTATGCGTTTTTACTGCTTATGAGCGATCGTATCGCTTACTATCAGGGAGGCGTATGCTCGTCCCGTCATTCAATTGTAATTAAAACAAATACTTCTATAATCCTATGTTTGTAATTCTTTCCACGAATATGGGGTTGTCTCAGCGAGATATAAATATATTTTATAATAAGCATTGTTTTTCCTAATGATCTCAGAATTCTAATTTTTTTTCACTTGCTAATTGACAGAGGTACAAACAAACAATGAGATGACATCGAAAGTTGTTGTTTTGTTGAAATTGCAACCTTATTCCCTTGTGTTACGATATGGTGGTTGGGTAAAACCACTTCTGTTGAATTGGTATATAAAACGAATTTGATTTATGGTTTCTTCATTCTTGGATCATTGTGTGAGGTGGAACAAGCACATATACTAACTTTAATATCAAAATGCTTTCCTTGGTCAAATTCCTTTTTGTTATCGTCACGCTCTTGGTTATAACACAGGTGAGTTATAATCATTAACTATTTTATACTTTTATTATTCTACATTAATTGAGTATTTCTCATAATCAATGTATGTAATGAAATAGTTTTTACGATATTTTTTGTCGCATGTGTCTTTTTTTGTTTCTCATAATATTTTCCGTTCTATCAAATAATATAATAAATTAATTAAGACAGAAAGAAAAATAGATGAAACAGTTAAAATCATAAAAATAATTACTAATAACTATTTCGGTACATATTAATTTTGAGAAATACTCAGTTATAGAAATATAAGTAGTATATTACGATAATATATAATTTATTTAAATAAGAATATTTAAAGGTCAACTCTAAAATAATATTTGGTTTTACATACAATTTGTTTCCTGCTTTAAAACAACATTCGCTATGTTATTGTAGTTGAACACGCCAAAATAACTATGATTATAAACTCTGTTAAATTATATTAGAATTTATGACGAAGTTGGGTTATTTCGTCCAATATACAAGTCGAAAGTTCGAATTAAATTATTATTGTAAATTTACTAAGATATTAGGATTTCCATCTCTGGTGTTGGGAAAAGCCAATATTATTCAGGGGTAAAGTTGTTGACATCGTTACGCAAAAGGGTAGTATGGTCAAGACTTTATTCTGAACTATGTTGGCAACATAATTGTAAATAGTATTATACTTTTTTCTGATTTTATCCTAATATAATTTAAATTTACAAAAACTTTTTTTGAACACGTTTTCGAAATAATTGGGCTTAGGTTTTATGGTGCTCATTTGCCTTACGACAGCCATTTGGCTTCTAGGAGAAATACAATCCCGGGACTCGCAAATTATCATAGAAAAATATTTAGTTTAGTATTAGTAGCATTAAGAAACCGTTCTTCTTTTAGGATGTTACCAGTCACTGGTTTGGCGGATGGCATGGTGGTTGGGGCCGACACTTCGGACCCCCCCCTGTCGTAGTCGGCGGAGGCTTCGGCTTCGCAAGATTTGGAGGCTATGCACCACCTCCCCCCTTCTTCTACCACCCGCCACCACCTTTCTTCGGATAATTTGGGACAACGCACGGATTTTGGAAAACGAACCTAACAACCTGGACACTATTATGTTAGTTTAAATTAAATATTTATTGATAATTTTCATTTTTATTTTACTCCATTTTATTGTCTGTTTGTTCTAAAGTCAACGTATTTTATTTAAGACGTTGTATGGGTGAGCACCTTTAAATCTTACAAAACATTTTAACCGGCTTACCAGGAGTTTTATTGTGTGAGCGCCTGGGTCTATATGCTATACTAGCTTTTGTTAGTAGCTTCGAATGTGTTAAAGATGTTTTTAGGGATTAGAGTTCACGCTACATATTTCCCCAGGATAAAAAGTGGTCTATGTCTTTCTTAGAATCTTAAATTATCTATTTATCAAATATTGTCGAAATCCGTTCGATAGTTTTTGCGTTCATCGCGTTCAGACAGACGCGGCGGGGGTCTTTATTTATATTACTTAATGATTTACAAGTAGTGTGTACATTAGATATTATAAGAGACTTGGTATCCCACTCTGGGGCAAAATATTATTGTAAGCAAAAGAATAAGTTAAGAAAATAAAATAATAATAAACAAGTCAATTATATGTTCATAGATAGACATTAAACAGTATAGTTAGTTATAGGCATATCAGGGCCAAATTTGTGCTTCAAAAGTTATTACCAAGTGGTACTAAGTCATTGTATTATTTGAAATGTCCGTGTGGCAAGATGTCATAGCGTCTTTAATACTATAAGAAATAACATATTTGCACAAAATATGCTAATATGCGCATTAAAAACGTGCAAATCACGATATAGACAAAATGTAAAGTATTTTACATTGGTGTTTTGCTATTTCACAGAAGATTGAGTAACAACTGCATGAGCGCAAATTTTTTGTATAACTAATTTACCAATGTCAAGTCTATATAATCTTAGAAATTTTTAGTTCATAGACATTATATTACAGTCCGAAGTCTAATATTACTGCCCGTCATCGCGTTGTACTCGCCACCTATACATTATGAACGGAATACACGCTGAAAAAGTGGGTGCATGAGTTGCACTTCTGCCCAACCCTTTCGTATTATATATAACGTCACACACAGATATGAATCCTCCTCCTAGCCGAATGTTCGGCCACGGCGGCCAATCTCAATGGAGATCAGCGAGGTACTCAGGAGACATTATAGTGCACAAGTGAGTGAGCAATACACAAATATACTTTCTGTTCCTTCAATCTCATAGTCTAGTGAGATGGAAATCCGACAGGCGCAAGATCAACGTTTTTACATGCTCTCCGAGGCCAAGGGGTACCACACCGCCATTATCCAGACACCGAGCTGCAACTGAGTATTAAGATGGAAAAACCCAGTCACAATTATTTTGGCCTGACCCGGGATTCGACCCCAGCACCTCAGCGCAGCAGTCGTACTTGTACCGTGTACAATTACAACTACGCCACCCAGGCAGTCAAAGATAAAAGGTGTGTGTGTGACGTTATATATTTTTTTTATTATCATATTATATTTTAAGCCCATAATTGTAGAAGGTAGGTTATAAAATCTGAATTTGTTACATTTTCTACTATGTACAGAAATGTCGTGATTAGTTCATTATGAAGAAATTTAATATGGGTTTTTGCTCGATATTCTGTAATACAAAATGCATGAATCGAGATTTCTTTGCATATTTCTACTCTAATCTCATTAGCTGTGTGCTCTATGGGATTTCCATTTGGCAATATTTTACAACAACAAAATCTTGAATATAAATATTTTTTATTTAACCTTATTCGTTATAAGAGAAGAAAATCTGAAATATCATCTTTTTATTTTATTGAATATACGGAGATCGTGGGTAAAATTCCATTCTAGATCTTTCAAATTAGACTGTGCGGTGTCATTTATGTAAATAGTATGGTTTTATTAAATTGATTCCTTTCATAGAGCCTACATTATTTTTATGGAAGGTGTTAAGTAACACACACAAGTTCACAGGACGGATGTTTTGAACAACACGTTAGTTTACTGACAGTTTATTATTTTTTAGTTTCACTTATTAATTTTGCATAGTGTGTTTTTCAATTGATAAAAACAAACCAGATATAGCGATATATTCGTTCTCATCATATCATCGGATGGTTATAGCTCGTTCTCTGCCCACGCTTCGATGATGTGCGTGAGATTATGCTTTATTGAATTTACCTAAAACTCTTGGATAACTTAAGAGCGTTTACGTGCCGCGCGTGAAGTCAACTATAGGTAATTCTTCGCAAAATTCACTCACACAGAGCCGTTGCGTAGCTGTGTGCGTAGAGTTAGCGCGTCGGCTATCTTTATAGTCAGACCAACCAATTTTGATCTTTTCGCTTTAATTATCTAATTGGAATGTAACTTATGATTTATGAATTTATGATAAATGAAGAATTCTATTATTAAATATATAAGAATTCATCATGAAATAGTTTATATGTATCATTTTGTAATTATAAAAAAATAAACATTTTTAACAAATTTTAACGGCAATTTTACAAATTGTTTTTCACTTTTTAAATGCAAATGCATTTGCATTTAGAAAGTACCCTTTAGTAAAGTGGAGCTCATCATGAAGCCGAAAGATAGGCACCAGAACTCCGTAATCAGACAATAAATCAGGTAAATTACTGTGCTACGGGGTGTTGGGGTGTAGTGGAATGATAGCGTCTGTTTCTGTGGCCGCTCTTTGAAAAAGAGGCAGAAATAAGTTAAATTCGTTGTCTACCACAGTTCTCGTCAGTGGCTCCAAGTAGCGGTAGGGTGCTTACACTATCTACCGCGGCCACACCCTGGTAAACCACGGCGGCCCGTGGGCTAAACCTGACGAGGGGCTCTTCGTATTTTTGTTTGTACCTGAGTCCTAATGAAACTTTCCAATATCAGACAGTTTCATTTTAAAGAAGGAAAACTAATAAAACCCGGATTGGTGCATCCGTCAAGTGCCTGCAACCAACCTGGCTCCGCACGTATCGATCCGTCGTTCCTACGGATCAAGTCAGCGGAGTCGAGAGGGGTGGCGTAGAATCTGGGCATTTTTGCGTTGCCATAAAGTCTGTCGTCCCAGGCACAGTAGCGTCCGTGGAGAGGTCACTTCACCCACTGCAGCATGCTGGGTGGGAAACAACACGGGGAGTGGCAGTCACCGGTTATAAGTCCGTGCAAATAGACGTCAGCACGGGCGCTAGGGGTCACTCTCGACAGTGGGAGGGTCCATCGTAGGCCCATTGACTAGTTACCGCCCGCTTTAGCTGGGCAGCCCTCAGCCAATAAGGTACTAGTCCGTCTCGGCGCTGTCTTACTCCCTCTGGGTGAAGGGAGTACTGGTGTAACAGCTGGACAGGCGGTGCCGTGAAACGGTTTACCTGCGTCACTAAAAGAAATAAAAATTACGCAAAAGACTTTTTCCATGCGTTTAGCGACTTGGAATGTCCGTACAATGAGGACAGGCTTCCCGGACAACGGTGGAAGCTCTATTTGCGGCGACCATCTTCGCAAGACGGCGGTCATTGACTTCGAATTGCATAAATTGAATATAGCAATAGCTGCTCTTCAGGAATGTAGACTTGCCGACGAGGGCTCCATACGTGAGGAACACTATACTTTCTTTTGGAAGGGTAAAAACGCCTCTGAAACTCGCGAACACGGAGTGGGTTTTGCAATACGCAATGACATTCTAAAATCGACCGAGGGCCCTAGAGGTATCTCAGAACGCATAATATCCTTGCGCATGTCTACTTTCTCGGGTTTTGTGACCATTCTATCAGTATATGCACCCACTTTAACATCTTCTACAGAATCGAAAGATCTTTTCTACGATGATTTAACGTCAACGGTCCGACAGATTCCATCTGGTGATCGTCTTATACTATTAGGGGACTTCAATGCTCGGGTAGGACAGGATAATATATCCTGGCCCGAATGCCTAGGTAACCATGGTATTGGAAAAATAAATGAAAACGGCCAACGTCTTCTAGAGTTCTGTGCTCTAAACCTCTTATGTGTTACTAACACCTACTTTAAAGGCAAAGCATTACATAAAGTCTCATGGAAACATCCAAGGTCGGGCCATTGGCATCAGCTAGATCTTATTCTGACTAAAAGAAACGACTTACGCGACATAGAGCACACACGTTCGTTCCATAGCGCAGATTGTGATACTGATCACTCATTGGTAGTTGCAAAAATGTCTTTTGTACCAAAGAAAATTTATAAATCTCGTACCCCAGCTAGAAAAAGACTAGACTTACCTAAATTAGCCAACAAGGAACTGGTAGCACAATTTAATGAAGTAACAGAACGAATTACAAGATCATGGAACCCTGATACATCAATTTCAGAAGATTGGACTAATATTCAGAACCTTCTTACACTTACTGCCGGGAAGTATTCGGTCACGTACAACGCCACCAAAATGATTGGTTCCAAACTAATATTGAAAAACTTAAGCCTCTAATGGCCTCTAAGAATTCAGCTGCATTGAACTACCGTCTTAACCCTTCAAACTCTTCAAAGAAAAGCTCAGAGCAACGAAAGCTATGCTGCAACGTAATACTCGCTATTGCGCTAATGCTTACTGGATAGAGCTTTGCCAAAGCATCCAGGAATGCGCTTATACTGGCAACATAAGTGGCTTATACTCGCGCATCAAAAGCAGTAGGTCCTATTCCCAAGAAAACAGCACCTCTCAAGGAGATTGACGGTTCTGTCATCACTGACGAAATCGTCAACTCAACCGTTGGGTGGAACATTATACCGAGCTGTATTCTCGACCTGTGGACATTGACGCCTCAGCTGTACAAAACTTCCCAAAGTTACCTATGATGGAAGATCTCGATGCTCTACCCACGGTTACTGAGTTCCACCTTGCCGTTAGTAAGTTAAAATGTGGAAAAAGCCCGGGGAACGATGGAATCCCGACGGAACTGCTAAAGTTGGAATGCGTGATGCCGCTTTGTTACAATCTGTTACTGAAGTGTTGGCGTGAGGGGCAGGTACCTCAGGATATGCGTGATGCAAATATCGTCACTTTGTACAAAGGTAAGGGGGACCGCGGCAACTGTAACTCCTATCGTGGTATATCTTTACTCAGTATCGTAGGCAAGTTGTTTGCTCGTGTCATCCTGGGCAAACTACAAAAACTTGCTGACCGTATTTATCCTGAGGCGCAGTGTGGTTTCCGTGCTCACAGATCTACTACGGACATGATATTTACACTACGCCAGCTCAGGAAAAATGTAGGGAACAAAGAACCCCTTATTTATTGCTTTTGTTGACCTGAATAAAGCATTTGACACTGTGAGCAGAGAAGGGTTATACACAGCGTTAGAGAGGTGGGTTGTCCACCAAAGTTGTTATCGCTGATAAAGTCTTTCCATCAAGACATGAACGGTACAATAGTTTTCAATGGGCAAACATCCACACCATTTTGCATGCGCCGGGGAGTACGACAGGGCTGCGTCTTAGCTCCAACCTTATTTGGGATATTTTTCTCTCTCCTTTTAAGACATGCTTTCGGTGATTTTCACCAAGGCATTCATCTTCACACGAGAGATGATGGTAAGCTATTTAATATTACCTTGCTGAAATCCCGTCGCTATCGTAAAGATCTTTTTGTGGATACACTTTTGTTTGCGGACGATGCTGCCTTTGTCGCCAATACACCACAAGAACTGCAAACTATTGTGTCAAAGTTTGCTGATGCATGTGCTAACTTCTCAATGTCAATCAATGTGAAGAAGACAGTAATTATGATGCAAGGTTGTACTGAAAATCCGGTCATTACACTAGGTGACAACAGTCTGGAAGTAGTTGACTCATTTTGTTATCTAGGCTCGACGATATGCAGCAACCTTTCGCTCGATGCGGAAATCAACAGTCGCATTGGCAAAGCATCAACGATGTTTGGAAAACTCCATGCAAGAGTCTGGAAAAATAAATACCTCACAGTTAGAACCAAGATGGCGGTATACCAGACGTGCATCTTAAGCATTCTTTGTATGGATCTGAATCCTGGACGTCATATAACAAACAAGAGCGAAAATTAAACAACTTTCACATGCGCTGTCTTCGGAGCATCTTGGGTCTCACTTGGAAGATAGAGTCACAAACGAGAGCGTGTTAAGCACCGCACAGCTGCCTAGCATAATAGCGTTACTACGTCAGAGACGTCTGCGTTGGCTAGGGCATGTGCATCGCATGGCCCCAATCGTTTGCCCAGGCAGATACTTTTAGCCGAAGTAGCACATGCTAAGCGCCCGGTAGGTCGCCCAATACTTAGGTTTAAAGATAGTGTGAAGCGGGACATGGTATCTTTTAACATGGATCCAACCAAGTGGGAGGAAGAGGCGGTGGACCGGGTCAGATGGCGTAAATCCGTAGCTGACGGTGTTTCCGCTCACGATGAGGCCTGGTTTAAGCAGCTAGCCCACAAGCGCGAAATTCGGCGCAACTACGCCGTTTTACCCCCATCATACACAAATACAGAAATCCGCTGTCAAAACTGTGGTCGTATCTTTCGGGCTAGAATCGGTCTGATAAGTCACGAGCGTAGGTGTATAACGTACCTCGCATCTTCTACGAGCGCTACTTAATCATCTCACGTAGATGTTAATTGAACAGTACCTAATGGATAATATAATAGGCGAGCAGTACTCCGGGCACATGGACCTGTCCACTGCGGTAGCGGACGCGCTCGATCCGCAAAACTACGTCATCGAGATTGATGATAATTCTGATGACAACAAACTGTTGCCGCGATTTGATATGAACAATTTTCCACTAGAATCATTGTATCTGATGCATAATGATTTTCACTTCCTTGATAATGATTTAACTGGTAACAACATTCCGAACAAAACTGTTAACGAGATGAATAGACTGGTCCCTGAACTGCCTGATAGTCAAAAAGAGAGCATAGAGGTACCCGGGGATGTTGCCAGCGGAGAGTTTCCGACTTTCATCCAGGGCAAGAAAGATTCCATGATGAACACCCCGGTGCGGCAGACGACAAATAAAATAAACGTCAAAAACATAGAATTAATGAAAAACTAGATATATTCAAATGTATATATTTGTAAAGACTGTTCTTATATCATTAAATGTTAATTTATTACAATATTTGTTTATTCTAAAGACCTTGACAAGGCTATATAAGCCCATACAGTTGTAATCTATAATGTCAGAAATCACAAATATAATCCTAATATTTAGAGATACCTTAAAACACCTTTGAGGTATTTGCATCGAGTGACCTCTACAAGTTCTGATTTCATTTATTAAATTCGCTGGATACATGGGTAAGCTTTACCCAAATCTAAAAATTGAAATTGTTCAAGACCGAAAGATCTTTACCTATTCAAATATGTTTCATTACCCCATTTCGTAAACACTCCCTCACATAAACCGCTATAAAATCCCGACTTTGTCTAACTTCTTGCCATTTGTAAAGCTTCCAATTGTCGACTTCCTCAAAAGGACGTGGTTCTGTATGTACTCCTTTGCCTTCCCCGGGACCTATAATGATTAACACATTCCCAGAAAACTTATTCAGATAATTCTCGAATGCTGCTCTTGCATTGAAGTAGCAAAACATTAAAGCAGTATGAGGTTTACTGAGTAGAGTGATGATCTCCTTGTCTATCTCCATAGGAGTGAAAAGGAGAGGTATAAAGGTGGGCGGGGCGTATTTACAGTGCCACCAAGCACCATCTACTTCCACTCCTGATACAGGAATACCTGAAACACAAAATGTATATAATTGTCGTGTTGGACTTCCTTACATGCAAGACATGGAAAATATTCGAAAGCCCTGTAGTGAAAAATTTGTTTTTACGATGAAAATAACATTTACCGCGCCGGCTTCACTATCTGTCCCACGATAAAAAGAACGTTGAAGAAAGAAACAACTGTTGCTGTTTGGAACAATATCAATTTTTGGACAATCTCCTCTTGCATATATATATATATATATATATATATATATATATACTGTGCTACGATGTTTATAATGGACCACATAATTACTCCATAGATCTGCAGTTTTTAATATTTAGCGTATTGAAAGTTTAAATTAAGTCATTAGAAATTACATATTGGAATTTATATTTTGAGTCAGAAGGTGTATGTAATGGGATGTCATTTTTAGGTGTATAACTAAAAGTGAGAAATAAAAGACTTCTTTTCGGAAGTTGGTTATATTTTTGGATAGTTTTTTTAATAGGTATTGCTATATATCATATCAGAAACGATCACGATGGAGGAAAATGGCGTCAGATTTCTGTAACCACCCTCCCCTACCGACTACTGTAGTCGCCCACCTACTAACCACAGAGCGCGCTGGTGCTACCGTGGCCCGCACGATTCTAATAGTTGGCCGCCAATACAGCGGGTACCGCATACAACCGCGCACCCCGCGGGCGTAAAACGAGTTTTGAAATGTGCGTTTAGTCCATTGAAATGTTACAATTTAAGGACCGCATATTGCATTTCTTGGAGGACACAATTTTATTTTTGGGCCATGTGTGGGGGGTCAATAGAAGCTTAACCTCAAGTTTGTGGGGTCGCCACCCTTGTCCTCCGGCCGCCATCTTGGAAAAGGGGTGAAAACACTTTCTTCGCGATATCTCGGAAACTATACGTCTTAAAAAATTTTTTTAAGCCTTTCTTAATTTGTAGCAAATTGTTTTGCCTGCAAATATGTTGTCTTTCTCCTTTAGCCCCCAAGGGTAACTCATACCTTTTCTACCTGCATAACATTCGATAAGTTAAATTTGGTAAGTTCTATGGCAAAGAAAAGAGTTAGGAATAAATAAGTAAAGTTGTACGAATTTAACAAAAAAATTGTAATAATATATTTACAATGAAAAAAATCAAAAATAAGTTAAACATTTTGTTTCGACCGGATTCTCATGAGCATTGACGAACCCGGTAAACTTTGGAGCGCTGTAACAGCGTTGTAAATGAATGAAATAAAAAAAAAATATAGGGAACAATTTTCCTCAAAAGATCATTTACAAGTTAGTTTGAGGTAATTTTTTTGTAAAATGTAAAAAAAAAGTTATAGAGCAAAAAAGAAAACATTTTCTCACATTTTTTCACATTTTTGCTTATAACTTCTTTAATTTTTAATTTAGGGCAAAAAGTTATATAATCATATTTGTAGGCAAAACAATTTGCTACAAATTACGACTTTACAAAATTTATGTAAGACGCATAGTTTCTGAGATATCGCGAAAAAAGTGTTTTCACCCCTTTTTCCATGATGGCGGAAACCTCACAAACTTGAGATTAAGCTTCTATTGACCCCCGACACATGTTCTAAAAATAAAATTGGGTCCTCTAAAAATACAAAGCTCATGTAACATTTCAGTGGGCTAATTGTTTTTAGCTTAAGGTTCAATTTTTTTCCTTCGAGTAACTATGCTCAAGTGTTTAATGAGTAAAAAAGCAACAACCATACTACAGACGCATGTTATAACATTAGTACATCAATCTTTTAGCTTTTGCTTTAGCCGAAGTTTCAGCGTTGTTACGTTTCCTTTTCTTGCCTAGAAATAGCTTTACTTCCCATTGTGTCTGAAACATAATAATATAATAATAATTTATAGTAACTACTAAAATTATTGTCATTATTGTCAATCATTAAAGAAAAAAATATTTTACTTACTAAAGTACTAAGATGTGGCAATCACTGTATACACGTGACTATTTTTTCTACGCACAGCAAAGTCCAACTGGAGTCTCGCCGGAGCGACGAGCGATACGTCCTCTCTCTAGAAAGCCTCAAGGCGGACTAATTTGAAACGATTTGCGCGTTGCGTTTTATAGTGGTATTTAAAATATTTATAGAAAAATAACAGAACTAATTTTGTAGAATTTTTAAATTGTATGTTTTAAGGAGATGTTCTTCTATTATAGTAATCCAATATTATATTCAATTAAGTAAGATATAGTGATAAAAAAATCATTTAAATGACCAACATTTTTGAAATTTTCGAATTCTTTGAATTTTTATTTCTCATGAATTAAACATAAAAAGATATTTTTCTCTACTAACTTTTTTCTTCAGGATCTTTTTAGTTAGATAAAAATAACATATTGTTATGTTCCTTAGTGGTTTAAGATATTTTGAGCTTCGAAATAGACGTTCGAAGCGCAAATTTGAAAACCTCTGTTCAGTAATCATTAAACAATTTACAAATACTCAATAAATCTAAAATTTTCTCTACTAACTTTTTAGACAACAAAATTTTCTATAATAATTACTAATTCATATGTTTTTAAAATAATGTTTTGATGGATATTATCTCCTTCGAAAGTGCTGTTTTTGAGACATACGGCGCGCGGATGCGTAAACGCTCTTAAGTAAGGTGTGGAACGTCGTTAAATACTCAACATTAAACTATAATATAATGCTCTTGCGGTTCATTCTCATTTCTCGTGGGTTTTTCTAACGTAATCTTGATTCCCTTAAATTTTGTGTCATGCAAGCAGCCTCCTATAAAAATGAAGGCTAACCCTATTGGAAATGGGTTTGAGAAGTGTCTTAGGCCGATGCCACATTGGAGGTGAAATAAAGACAGACAGGACAATATATAAATATTTTATGCCGGTTTATTCCCTTACGTCTTAGATGTGTACTATAATATACACACTATAATAGGTATTGTTATATTTATAATGAACTCAGGTCATCAATTTTCATTTACTTGTTAATAAGTCGGACATACAATCAACAACGTAGTGGTGTTATGCGTTTGAAATACGAGGATTTATTGAAATGCCAATCTTATACCTTGGTGATAAGAAGTATGTAGTTTTGTCCACATTACTTTGTATTTGTACCATTTTCTGTATAAAATGATGTGAACTGATTTATTTTACCTGTGTATCAGTGTGTTGGGAGGAACTCTTTTTATAATTTTTAAAAAAAATGTTATCGTTCAGTAAATTTATTCTTGTTTGCGTTGCAATTTTGGTTTTGGCTCAGGTAAGTTTTCATATACGTATTTATTATATCTTACCTTGATCCCATTCCATTATGGGGTTGGCGCAATACAGATTTTAACGTGAATTACACAAGGAGTTTTGGTTTTGTTTTCATGACTGCATGCGTTGTGTTCTGGAAAACCGTGTTGCAAAATCCCACCGTTTTCAATACGCCTTAATTTCATAAAATCTTGACAGTTTTATAAGCGGCAGGCGACAGTTATGCTAATTTGTATAAGAAGAGTAATCATCTCTCGTCATTCGACATTAGACCACACTCACCGTCAGGTTCAGTAGGGTCAATTTTACGTGATCGTATAAAAGATATGTGAGGCTGTGGTACTATTTAGGTTGCGGCTTAGGTTTTAATATATTACTTTTGAAAATATAAAGTCTGTGAAATATTTTCAAGTATACATACATACACTTGTGCCTTTATTGGCGAAGTAATGATCAGAAAAGCAACTATACATGCTTTTCGATATATCTCTCACTCTTTACGTGGTCCTATGTAATTTTTTATTGATATTGAAAAAATAAGAATTTAAATTCGGGCGTCCCTCTTTGTTTATATTTTGAGATTATTTAAAATGTCTCATGAAAAGGATATACATTATATAATCATGTGATATGTGTAATTAAATTTGTGCCAAAAATGTAACATAGAACCTTGTAATAGTGAGCCTGATTGTGTATTCCGTCCCATGATGTGATGGGGGCGAGCCTATTGCCATTCAGGCTGTTACTGTTAAAATTCAATATCGTCATTACCCGAGAAATATTTTTATATAACCTAACATAACATATTTTTATATAAACAATTTGAATATTTCAGGATGTGACCAGTCACTGGCCAGGTGGTTGGGGCGGTCCTGTGGTGGTAGGAGGGGGGTTCGGTTTCGCCAGGTTCGGCTATCGTCCCCCACCACCCATTTTCTACCCACCACCACCGCCACCAATTTTCTACCCGCCGCCGCCTCCCTTCTTCTACCATCCGCCGCCGCCGTTCTTCGGGTGATTTGATCACGCTATGGATTTTTGAACAACGTATTAGCTGTATATAAATAGGTATATAAGTTTGTTATAAAGTATATCTTGTTACCTGAGTGTATTTTATTTCTGTTACCTGCATACTTAGTCCAATATTCGTGAATTTTCTGGAAAGACTTATTAATTGTATGCAATTATTATATTTGAGTACCAAAAACATGTGTACGATTTAAAATATAACGTATGTCTCTGCATCGTGTTGTGTATATTTATTTTTCATTTATAATTCACGTGTTCCAACACATTTGAGTAAAACAACATTGCAGACATAATTCATATATTTATAACACATAATAATATTTAATACACAAATGACATCTCCCATACAACAGTAATTTATACTAACAACATACAGTGAAAATCTAGGAAAGCTGAACTCCCCATTAGGCCATACTGTAATAAAAAAAACTCCGACAAAAATTCAGATATTTCATATCTTCAACGGCATAGATTATTTGGCAGAAAAATATTTTTTTTTACTATTTTTAAAAATTTTCATCTATTATATTATAATCTCAGAAAATAGGTACACAACATCACAGTCCTTAGGCTAGATTTAAATTACAGGATTAAAAATTGATATGTCCAGATACAGCTAGTGTTAAAAAATTCATGATATGTATGACTAGGCACCTAGCGTACATTAAAAAAAAAACAAGCAGAGAAGATCGGCAAAGGTATTATACACTTACAACTAACTTACATTTAGACATGATATGTATTATATTTAACATCAATTTACTATAAATGCCTCAGCCAGTTGGATATGTATAGTTGAAGACTTATTTACTTACATCTACATTAAATTTTTAATTTTTAAAACACAGATAACTATACGACGCCCGAACCGCCTAATGTTTATAAGTATTCATAATATTTTTAAACTTTAACACTAGACTACACATTTACGAAATTAAATGCTAAAAAAATGATATGTCCTCATTTGATCTAATTTTTTTATTCATTTTTCGTTTAAGCTTCAATTCGAAAAAAATATAGCTAATCGTTAACCATTTTCTGAGCCAAGTCCATATTTTTTTAATTTTGGAATGACGAACAACATAAAATTAAATAAAATACAGCCGTACTTGGCTGTTATTTAAGATGCAGCCGTCGCTGTCTGACATTGTGACTGGCCGTCATCCTCCCTAATCTAAAATTAACCTGACCCCTTTTGTTGTAAATAGAAAATTATTGACCGTAATTCCAAAACTAAAGAATTTTCTAAGAAACGTCGGAGTTCCTTATTCATTCTTTATTAATCCATTCACTAATAAAAAACTTTCGATTTTAATTACAGATTTACATGTTCTTATGAATCTGTCAAAGTAACCATTTGTTATACTGGTTTTATTAGTAAAAAGATTATTAACCGAAAAATGCGCATCGCGAAAAATGAATAGTCATATTCTTTAACAGATAATATAATTTTAAAATAAATAATATTAAATATCGATCATATTTCAAAATTAGAATATATACAAAATAATTACAATTTAATGATAATTTCCACAAATTATAACATTAATCGAAGAAAAAATATAGTCATACTGTTCATTTTCCGCAATGCAGTACCGTTTTTGATGGGTTTAGTGTAATCTGTAGACTCCGATGCGTTTTTCTCCCGCGGTATGCTGTACGAACTCGCGGATTTGGTCGGTCGCGACGGGGCCGATGCATACCAGCGGCTCTTTGAAATAACCGCAGCTCTGCAAACACACTTGATTATGTAGAGGGAGGTTGCTAAAAGCGAATATCATCATTTCAGCCGGGAATCGTCCACTGCTGGACATAGGCCTCTCCCACTGAGCGCCATAGGGACCGGGTCTGGGCCGCTAAAGCGAATATAATTTGATATATTTTTTTTATTCAATTCACCCTTTTTACCAATATCTATACTCCCAAATACGGAAACTTCTTTTCCATTCCTTAAACGTCGTTAACTTACTCTAAATTCTTAGTTAATGTTTGTAAGCGGCGACAATCATTTATTATCAAATGATCTCTCTTTCTTTCCTTCTATTAAAAAATGTCTCGAGTTGACGAATATTTTGATGTATGTGTGGGTCATTTAGCGAATATTATAAGGATTCGATTTTCTTTACACTGGTACAGATCTAAATCATGAATTATTATAATCGATTCGCCAAAATCTGAAGTTTTAATTTTAACTTCAAGTGGGACGTCATTAGGGATTTACAACTTACTTTATTTTTTGTATAATCGTAAATATACTTGAGTATAAAGTTACAAGTACCTCATTATTTTTTCATGGAAATGGTCTCGTCTGCTTGTATAGAAGTTTTGAGATTTTTTAGAAGTTTTGGGTAAAATATACTTTAATGACTATTGAGAAATAGAATTATATAAAATATACGGAATAAAATATCGCAATTGTGTACACTAAATATACTGACAAAGGATATATATATATATCAATATTAATAGGAATCTAAAATCAGGTTACTAAAGCAACACGACATACGTTGCATTTACAAGTTTCATAACAATTTCTGTTTTGGGACCACTGCAACTGATACAATAATACTACCTAAGATACAGCGTAATAATAATTGTTCTTAATTATCATGTATTATCCTATTTTTTTTTACTGCTGGAATAAAGCCACCTGCTGCTGGTAAGCTTTCCTTTAGTCCATTACGTTGGCCTAATTAACCTCTGGTTGGAAAACATGACAAATATAGAGTGCGTAATATAGCCTCTTTTATAGGTAGATTTCCTGTTGGTAGGTCCCTCATATGTGAAAGTCCACCTGGGTAATTACCACCGCAAATCCGACGAACGGCAAGCTCGTCTCGTCATTCAAAGCAATAAAAAATATGTATAGATAAAAAAGATACGCTTATATTCTCGAAATACTCTTACATAAACAGTAAAAGAAAGGAATGTTTAATTTAAAGAACCAATATCCTTCAGGCTCTATTTTGTAATGAAAGGGTTTTTTTCGTTCCTTTTATTAAATTTTCTTTTTAGCTCAAAGATCATTTGAATTGAAGTTTTTTTCTGCAGAATGTTAATTAAAGATTTCAGTAGCATTTGAATAATGGTTTGGTAGAGGTCTTTTAATTAACTAGGTTACTCGTAGTTTAAAAAGTAATTTCAAAAAGAATCTTAGGAATGGTTATTTATTTAGACGGTATACGTATATTTCAGGAACATCTATTAGCAATTTATCATTTATAGGTATGTTCGTCTATAAATTTGTGAAGAAACCTATGTAAGTTTATTCAAGATCTAGTACAAAATAAACTCTTCATCAATGATCTTTATTCACCGCATTGGTCTCCTCTCACACCTATCTAACTTTAGCTAAATTGTAGTACACATTATAAAGTCTTATCCATTATAATCATTCACCGCATTGCTCAGCAATCAACTTGAGAAAAATCTACATAATAACCACCTTGTCCCCTGCTTATTCCTAAAATCTGCAAGACCCGACTCACCTTCCTAGGTTTCTGGCGATGCCTGCGCTGCATGATGCAGCAGAGTCCACGGGTGATGTCGCACTCGCTGGACGTGGAGCAATCTTCGTTGTATTGCTTACGACCGGCAGTTGGTGGGCGGCAGACGTGCATTTCACCTAGGAAGAAGTAAATAATGCAGAGGAAAAAGGTTATTTTGATTCATACCTGCGACTAGTAGTTGCCTAGTGGTCAAAATTCAACTATAATTGATATTTTTTAAAGTTCATTTTATGTTACGAGTGATAGTTGTCAAATGATAATAGTATATGAATAATCAAATTAAGTCATAACAAATTTGCAAAACTAAGCTTAACGACGCCTTAGCATGGTAAAAATCGTAAAGAACTTTAATGTACATAACATTATTTAATATTATACAATTATAATTGCCTTTTGTGAAAATATATATTTCAACATACCAGGCACAACTTCTTCACAGACCAGTCCAGCGTCGCATTGATTCTCTCTATTGCAGATCTCACCTAGTTTTCTTCCAACGAATGCCGGGAGACAACGCCCTCCATCCTCTAGTAATTACAAATCATTATAAGAATGGAAATATTAACTAATGCACATATTATTTTTTAAACGGCTGTTAGTACAAATGGCGTCGACAATACGAATCGAGATATGAATCAATTAAATTATCTTTGGTTGTCAATTAACGATTTGAGATCTGGAAAAAGAGATCTCTCGGGCTCCATTCAGTTTATAAATTGCATCACATGGAAATTATATTTTGATTATATTATAAAGAAACTATTTAATATATACATAAATATTTGAGAATTTACGTGCTTATTGTTATTGACATTTTTGATGACATGAGACAGTGAAAATATTGCTAAATTCTGGTTATTAGGCGCAATAGGGGACCGGAATCATTTTTGTTTTTTATTATTATCAAATATTTACTTTATATAAATTATAACACAGATAATTATTTAAATACGGTAAAAAATCAATAACTTTCAATTTCGGTAGAAGGGGTAAGTAACAAGAAACAGAAAAGAGGCGCAATACCCACGTGTGACGTCATCGGGCATTACGACGCGTGCGAAAGAAAGAGATGAAGCGATATTCCCACTTCGCGCGCACTTCGGCACATAGTAATATTTGAAATATGAATTACTGGCTCATTTTTTAACCAATTTTAATACAGCTTTCGCAGGAGAGTTTCTTTTTGTATTATTAACCATTACATATAGAATAATGAACAAAATCAAACACAGGACGGTCCCCTATTGTTAACGGATCTGCTTTACCGTCCCTTTACATCCCCTTCAAAAGAAAATATGTATGAAGAAAAATGTATGTTAAACTTTATTAAATTCATTCCCTGAAGTGCCAACCTTTGGAAACAGTTTTCCCTTTCATTTAACTTTCCACGCAATTTCATTTGCTCCATATCCGGCCGCCTACGGGTTTCCGTTTACTTAATTTATGTTGGGAAATTTTCATGTTAAGAATAGTTGAGTAGGGCAAAGTTCGCACTTGGGCAAAGTGAATTAACAGATGGGCACAATGAGTTAATTATTCAGGTTAAATACGTGGGAAGCCGCCATACATTACAATCTTGTTGGTTTAGAGAATAATTACAGTGAGGTTCTGGTTTGGATTTGCATGTCGGACAGTTCTTGGTGTTTATTTTGACCAGCTTCTATACCACATCAGACCAAAAACGGACTTGCTGATATTGCTTATATCCTCTTTTACCATCCTGAGAACCTTCCTTCATTTTTGTATTTCCCCCTCAAGAGCAGTCGCAGTTGTAATGGTCGTTAGTCACGCTAATTGCTATCTCTCGGTGATAAAAGTAGCGGTTGAAAAAACTCGCATAGGAGACCTACCAGTGATGTTTTTTTTTTTGTTATTACTTTGAATGTCGAGATGAACTTGGCGTTCGCCTGATGGTAAGCGATACACGCCCATAAACAGTAAAAACACCAACACCTTGAATTACAAAGTACTGTTTGGTATTCCACTGCGCTTGCCATCCTGAGCCATGAGATGTTAAGACCTATCTTTCAAACCGGAACACAAGTGACCACTGTTGCTTGGCGGCAGAATTAGACATCTGGTATGAGAGACTTACCACCAGTAGATGTAATATTTTATGCATATTTGCGGCAACAATGTATAAAATATGAGCAAGCTTTATTATTCATAATACCCTAGCACGGATTATGGCGTTCATAAATTCTAATTGGCTCGAATGAACAATGAGGCATACGAAAATGTATGATATACATAAATTATGTTATGCGCAAACATTTGTCCAAAGTTGGCTTTTGGGTCACGTTTGCTAAGATTACATTGGGTACATGAAGCCCGTTATTCTAAGAACTTAATAGGGGTTTGTAGCTGGAACAATAAATAATTAACTAGGGATGATTTAGCCTTTGGCTGAAGTATGAAAGCCTGTTGAATAAGTTGATACAAGACCACAAAGCTAAAGGAAATTATATAAAATTTTTAAGTGATGTTTGAAGCAAAGTTGCTTTTGAAATATTAGTCGTCTATTTCTTCCAAAAACTTTAGTCATACGTCAGATATTTATGGTGTAAATATTTGAGATACCGTAATAAGGACGGTAGATAGGTTACCACTTAACTATTCGTTGTTGCATCTAAGCCGGTTAGTAAAACCATTAAAATACTTTTTTTTATGAGGGCAAAGTTCAAATAGCTTGGCTAACGAGAAACATTTAGTCCTTCAACATAAGAATTATGTCGACTTATCTTACTGGATGCAATGCCTGACTCCGAAACAGAATATATTATGCGACATCTAGAACGAGTCACTATGTATCCATTTAAATTAAATGTCTATAGGTATTTAATATCCCTACCTTGAGACAAATATGAAATTTATCAATGATTAACTAAGAACAATAATTGCATTACATAATAATGTAAACTCTGGTGGTGACACCCAAATAAATAGAATTCTTTACTGTCCTACTAAAATAAAACATTAAAATTGTTAGCTCAGTTTAGATTTTGTGGATATCGGATAGAGAGAATTGTATTTTTATTGTTATTTCGCGTTCCCGCACCACACCTATTTTTTCACTAGTCACGCTCAAATTATATTTTTATAACTTTACTAACATCTTTCTAAAAAAAATACGAATCTAAATAAAGTTGGCGCGTAAGCAATAATCCAATAAAACTTAGGAACTGAGATTAGATTACGGCGTGACACGTGAGCAATAATTCAAGTTATTTTAGGCCTTGAAGTAAAATAGTATTACCGCAGTTTGCCGCACTACGTAGAAGCGATTCAGGATCCAAGTAATTCGCGTACTAGCCGACAACCGCGGGTTTGTGTTGTACGTAATGAGAGTACAAAAAAAAGTATTATGAACCTTATAAACACACGTTCTGATGACGTTGCAATGGACATTGCTTAACATTGAATTTCTTAACATTTTCGCTTATAACTTTTTTATTTATAGTTCTACGACGAAAAGTTACTGGACCAAAGTTGTAGACAATTTAATTTGCAACAAAAAATGTTTATAATTTTTTTGTCAGATAAATAGTTTAAGAGATACATCGTAAAAACCATTTCAACCCCTATTTTCAAGATGGCGGCCGTGGGACAAGGGTGGCGACCCCACAAACTTGGTTTTAGCTTTACACTGACCCCCCTACACTCCAAAAAAATAAAATTGCGTCCTCTAAAAAACGCAAGGTAATGCCTAAAAAATGTAACATTTCAATAAACTATAAAACTTATTTGTTTAGATAGTTGAATGGTAGAACATGTCCCTTGCTTTTGCGTTCAAGTTTGAAAGATTGCAAAAAATCATCTGGTAGTGATAGCGCAAATTGAAGTAGGAGGGTAAAGACTAGAATATATTTTTAAGTACCAAATTATTCCAGAATTTTTAGCCAATGAAACTTACTCAGATAATACGTGTGTTTAAACTGCACAATTTTTTTCGATCCTGTAAGGTTTTGCTAAAATTACCTGTATCTAGGCAGAGTAGACCTCGGCAGCAGTCCCCGTTGGTGGTGCAAGGAGAGCTGTAGCAGTGAGCGGGCTCGTCGATGACGTCATCAATACGGTTCCCTTCTAGGGCTTCTGCATACACCTCCTCGGGTTCCACCTTTACCAAGAGGTTTCATTGTACATTTTTTAAAATAATTCACTTTCTCCCTCCCCTTTAGAAAACAAACATCAAATTCAACAATTACTTTGAGTTGAAGTTGTTGATGTATTTTTGAGATACATAAGTTATCTTTTGATAATTGATAAATAAGTAACCTAATATTCTCGTCTAGTACATAAAAGTAGCTGAATGCATTTTCATGAGTTTCAATCGTATGCTAATTAAATTCCATGAAATATACAGCCCATAAAAACAAAAGAGGGAATAAATAGTCCAAATACGACCTGAACCAAAATAGTTTCTCGGTGACCTGAAAACCTTACTAAAATAGCTATTGGCAGCAAATGGCAAACCCTTCCAGCTCACCAGGCAATGTCCACTGACATTAGATGCCACGCGGTAAGCCGGTCACCGGGTAAAATTAGATTTTGAACGCTCCATTACTTCGATGCTATTAGGTCAAAGGTTACATGTTTATAGGCTCGATTTTCGTATTTTAACCGACGTAAAAAAGGAGCAGTTTTTATTTCATAGCATATGTACTTTTTCTGAGTAGAGTGTTGTTTGGAGACACTGTTTTTTGGCGATCTGTTAACCAAAATGAAATTGAGCATCTAGTAGGTCCTCATTATATCATGAAGTTTTATGAAATCTTTAACCTGTATTATTTTGTATAAGAATAAATGGCGATAATAATAATAATATACGATATAATATGTTAAAGTTCTCTGAAGTTAATTACTTAAAACTATCAATATATCGAATTTTACTAAGTCTTATCAGATTCCTAATGTAATAGCGAATTTCTTCAGTTACCAATCAGCTCATCAAACAGCAGTTTTTTTTATAATGCAGTATCTACTACGTTGTAAAGGAAGGCTACTGTTTGACTATTTGTTACAATTATCTTTAAGTAGATTTAATTGACAGTAGGTAGTCAGCACTGCAGTAAAACATGTACAATATCATAGGAGTCATAGATGGGTGATAACCACTGAAGTAAAATCGTGTGTTGAAATTCCCAAGGTTTACTTTACAATGTATTGGACCTAAAGATGAATTATAGTAGAATCCCGGGATAGGCAGCAGCGTGGGTGATTCCACGCCTTCCATATCTTCAGGCGGCCCAATAGGTAAAGCCGCCAAACCCAACATAACCGCCCGATTGCCCCTTTAAGCTGGTAGTTGTAAAGAAAAAAAAGGATAATTATAGAAGAAAGTCTTTACCTGTCCATAAGGATAATGGCGGTATGGAGTACGGCCGTACCCCAGGTTGGCCAGCATGTCCGAGCTGAAGCGGTTGAAGATACCGCCCCAGGCGTGGGCGCCGGCGAGGCAGCTCAGGACGAGGATCGCGCTTACGGCCATGGTGCTGCTAAAAGTAATGTATATATAGTTCTGATGTTTATCGCCGAAGGGGTGGACAGAGGTGCAATTAAGGGACTTTTTAGCATCAGTATGCCGTCCTATGTGATGAGGAAGAGATTGCCATACCGGGCACAATTATTAGACATACTAGATTTTTCTGACCAGGAGAGCGAACCAGAAACCTGTCCCGATAACACATTTTATTCAATAATAGACCAAAGAGGCATAGTATTAGAGATTGAAAAAATGACTGCCATAGTAGCGTGAGTCGTTGTATTCCGGTACGACTCATTTGATGTCTTAGGTTTGATCTCCGGGCGGGTAAAGTGATACTCGGTTTTTCTACCCATCACGGAGTCTGAAGTGTGCCTGATATGGCGATACGCCCGACCCCTTTGACATCACGGGACAAAATACATTATGAAAATTGGCCGCATTAGTTGTGTCTCTGTTTATCCCTTCGTGAATAAAAGGTGGGTACGTAAGTAATCTTTATTTAACTCCATTTCATTTCTATCTCAAAATGGCCTTTTATAAAATAGCATATTTTGCTCTTAATTCAAAAAAGGGGAACATGTAAAAAGATTTTAATTCTTTCAAATAAGTTTTGTCAGTAATTAACAAGTCGGTTTTCCGAGGTAGTTCGGTTTTTCGCAATTCATAATTAAATTACAGTGAGCAACAGGTGCGGCGAATGAATTAGTTAAGTGGTTCAATTCTAACATTTTGCAGGCAAGACGCCGCGCCAGTGGGAAAACATTCTTAACACGTAAATTATTAGGTTTGTATTTAATCGGGGATTATTATTTTGCGCTTTGATGCGAAAAAGTGTTTATTATATTTTTATTATAATTAATTTGAGTCCGTATGAATTTAATTTCGTAATGGAAATAAGAAGACGCAATATATAATACGAGCGGCGATAGCCTAGTTGGTTGTGGAACGGTCTGCCGAGACGAATGTCCGCAGGTTCAAATCCCAAGGGCACCACACACCTCTGATTTTTCTAAAAAATTATGTGTGTATTCTTTGTGAATTATCGCTTGCTTTAACGGTGAAGGAAAACATCGTGAGGAAACCTGCATACCTGAGAAATTCTCTATAGGAATTTTCGAAGGCGTGTGAAGTCTACCAATCCGCACTGGGCCAGCGTGGTGGACTAAGGCCTAATCCCTCTCGGAAATAGAGAAGGCCCGTGCCCAACAGTCGGACAGCATATAATACAGGGCTGATATTATTATTTATTATTAATATATAATACAATTGAAATAGAATTGTAAAACCAAATAGCTATTAAAAGTTTTAATTAACATGTGTTTGCTCGCAAGTTTACAAAGTGGATTGTAATATACATAAGTAAGTAGTTAAGTAAAGTTAAACAAAAAGAACATTGAACGATAGAAGAAGAAAATTGGGATGTGGGGTGGAGTTTGCGGTTTTCGTGACGTCTCTGAATTGCGGGTAGGAACATAATTGTATAAAAGTTACAAATTAGTTAAATGTATTTGCTAACATAGTTACTGTTACCGACAGACGATAAACTTTTGATGTGTTTTATACGATTTCAGGTCACGCAATATTTTAATTTAATTTTATATAATATGAAGTAATTAATTAACATAATTGTGTTCTATAAATTAAATTTCAATTTGTTGTGTATGATTATGAAAAGTAATCAATAGAGAGGGTTTGAAGAATCCCTCATAGTTTAACATTTTTTTTTCAGTTGGTCATCTACTTAAGATTTGTATCTCTGTGTAATTAGTGATACGTGGTGCGCAACATGTTAGACAACATACCGCGCGACTTGTTGATTATATTTGTATCTTATGTATAGCGCAAAGTGTTTGAAGACAAAGTGTTTGAAGCTGGTTGTATATTTTAACTATTGTGTGTGTAAATTTAAAATATTTTTGTGTGTGCGCTAGGGTGCCTCTTACGTAAAGATAAGATGTGTGCATTAATAGATACTATTGTTTTTTTTAGCATTACATAATCGAAGAAAAGTTTGAATATTTTTAGTACCTTGTTTCTTACTTAAAACATTAAACAGTCATAATGTTGTGATTAATTTAGATTTAGATACGGAATTAGCGTTTTGGGCCAATTAGGAATTTTACTAAATATAAAAAAAAAAAACAGTCATTACAAAGGATATTATATTCTTTTAAACGATATGCAAACTTATTTAATTTACTGAACGCCATGACCTAACTTTTCCCAATGGGAATTTTACATTAGCTACGTAAATAATCGTTAGGTATCTGATTATAGAACTCCGTAATCCCAAAAAAATTATCAAAATGAAATTTTAATTTAATGTTCATTTGATTAAAATTTAAACTTTATACAACCTAATTTTGTCCAACATTGATTCGGGAACCAAAAAGTTCTCATATAGAAATAAGCAAGAACATATTAAACAGGCATCTAATTTATACTGGTCGAAAATTTTGAATTTAGAATGACACCAAAATCTGTGAATAAAAAAACTACAGAACTGGCCAGAAAAAAACATATAATTTGCTTCAAAAAATAAACTAAAGGCTAATTAACTAACTAAAGAAGGCAAGGTTCTAGCTTCTAAAAGAGCTAAACAATAAAAAGTAGTACTTTAAGATACAAGGGCTAAGATAGAGGGACTTACCGGGACATGTTTCTGGCTCGGCGTCCGCTGTCTGACTGGCGATCTATACGCCGTGCCTCAGTGCGCATGGATAAGGGAGGATAGAGGTCACTTCACATGGGTAGTTGGGGAGTAGACGGGTTTTATCGGCAGTTTTTTCTAAGTAGGTTTTTAAGTGTCCGTTCTTTTTCATAAAATTATTTTTATTGCTAACCTCGAGAAGGTTGTATTCTAGGATCATGAATTATAACCGGAGTAATTATTAGGGCATTCTCGTGATTGCTGTGTAATACCATGTTTTGTAACATATGGTACAGCGCTAGGCCCCAGCAACCGACGCGTCTCTTAATAGAGTTGCAAATAGCACAAAATTTTTTTGGACACAAACTTTATATATTTTATTGTAAAAAATAGTAAGGAGGTGAGCTGTCCTTTACCAAAATTTTCTATGCCAAATCCTTCCTTCGTTTATAATTTACTGCAAAAATATATTTATCAGTTGCATTTGTCGACTATTTAGGAATAAACAAAATAATACTCACCGTAGACCTTTTCGAATTAAAATAACTAATCCATCATATAAACGTTATACCTAGATGTTCTTAATTTAAAAAACGTCCCCTTCTCAGACTTCAATGTGTACACGCCCATAGATTCGTGGAGAGGGTCGCGCGTCACACTCATTTACCGCTACTTACTTTTATACAACTTTTATAACGGAAGCTTTCATTATGACGCAGTACATTTTGTTTATTGATAGATATAGAAAATCGATCAGGTCATAAATATTGCACCGGATTTTCACAAGGTCATGGGTGAACTTTGGTGTTGTCATTAGGGAGTTCAGTATTGCTCAGTATTTATAGGTAGGAGAGGTTATTCTTTAGTTTATATGTTTTTGGTAGTCTAGTATTTAAATAAAAATATGCTTTTGTATGTGGGTATATTTTACATCGATACATTTAGAAAATAAAATGATTATGATTATTTTATTGTTCACAATCAAATGCTATATGATGAGCATTAAAAACACCTTCGCTTAGACATATTTTTGGCAAACTACTGACTAAGTTTCTTAATTTATTAATTTTAAACCTTTTACTATTAGAAAGACAATATATATTATGCATATTACTATAAAATCATCCAATTAGGTAAATTGACACATTGACTGAGGGAATGAACATTGAGAAAGAAAATTGGGATTTTAGGCTTGAGGCAATCAACACACATCGTATAAAATTTAATAAGAAAGTTGCTTGTATGTTTTTTTGTGAGACAGGTGGCCCCGGTCGAGCAGAAATAAACCTTACTGCAGTGTAGTTTAATAGAGTTAAGAATCACGCAATCCTAAGAAATTCTACACATTCCTACATCTACAGCTTTCAGCGTTTATGACGGCAATATAAGACTTTATTAGTTCACGGAACATATATAAAAGGTTTATTTAAGAGTAAATTAAGGGTACGGTTTCTACGTTTTACCAACGGCTCCGAATGGACGGTAATGTGAAATTCAAGAGATATTTTCGCCTTTAATGACCCATTAACCCAAGGTGAGGATGACTTGCTATTACAGGGTGGAAACCAATTTAACTATAATTAAGTTTCGTTATTGGTTCTGAGTTTTTGTTGCCTGATTAATGGTGGATTGTGTATTTTTACGATAAATGAAAAGTGTTGTGTTATGCGTTTAAATAGAAAAAATGGGGATAGTCAGAACGTAGTTAATGGTAAAACTATAATAAGTACACGTAATAGTTTTGTGTATGAAATGGTTTGATCCTTGGAAAGATTTTTTGGAATCTCAGTTCTTTGTTAAAAAATCGAATAATTTTATTACTTTAATACAATAACACAATGATAACAAAACATTATTTATTTAAATAACTTACATCTAAATTAAATTAAAGTAATAAACTTAACAACGCTTGCACCACCATCACCACTAACTGCAGAAGACCAGGAAGCAGTCCACCTCCGATACCGATCAGGATATCTTCACCCAAGTCCGTGATAGACGAGATCAGGGTTGTCAACAGACCTTGCAGATTGGCAACACCAGTCGAAGGCGTGTTAGGGTTGGCACCAGTAGCATACTCCGGCAATCCCCTAAGGAAGTTCACGATAGCCAACGCCTGAGAGTAGAGCTTGAGAAGTGAAGTCTCAAGTGCTCCCAGGTCTACTGGGATCAAGCAACTGATGGATGGTGGGAGAGTATCGAAGATCGAGAGCAGGGAGAGTAGAAGATTGTAGACGTTATTCAGAAGCGGTAAGAGGATGTTCACAAGAGGGTAAACTGCTGGGAGCTGAACGCCTGTTGCTGATACTGGAGGCTGAAAAATAAAACAGTATTACATTGAGGGTTCTTGGTAAAGGTCCTAAGGTGGAGCAGCGAGAATTACGTGTTCTGGATTTTGGGAAAGAATAAGTTTCGTCTAGTGGTTCATATGTTGTCATATAGACCATCAGCGCATATAGAGAAAGATTCTTCGTGAAACTGCAATTATCATCAGCTATCATTAGCTACGATGTGACTCTTCTACTTGGATTTTGCTTTAAATTTCATAATGGTCTGTAACATTCGGCTACTGTAGTCCCAGAAGGAACATGTGTCAGTTTTATTAGAAAGATACCGATGCATACCGGCTTATGCCAGCGCATACCGGCTCTTCTAGTAGTAATATTCTGTAACGGCTTCTTTGATACCGCAGGGAACAATCTGCGGCGCTCCACGATGCTTCGCTGTCGCTCTCCGAGCATTGTAATATATACCTTATTTCGATAAGATGAGAGTTAAATTCGTAATTATGGCTATGACTTCCTTCTATCTGTCGGCGTATGTTAGATCTTGCACTTTGTGAATAAAACATATTTATGAATGGGAGCAAAGAGATAACTAAATCTTGAATTATTGGACATTGCTAAAACTTCTAAAAATGTTATATTTTTCTAATGGACTTCAGATAAAGCGAATATTCTATATCCAATATAACAACATGTGTTTTCGAATAATCATGATCGTACTTTATTTGTAAATAATATTTTAAACACTTACAGTAAACAAACAAACAGCGACAACAGACACTACGATGACCGAAAATTTAGTCATTTTTGTAGTAATAAATAATTAATAAAAACTACTTTCTCCAATAGTTCGGTTATACTACATACGTAGTTTTAATTAACTGTTTTTATAGAATAATTATTGCAACGTTATGTAACAGATTACACGATAGAAATGATAAAGTGTTTTTTTATCGATTATCAGTTTCATTATAGTTACCTAATTGTTCTACGTCGCGCATTCCTTTTGACGTTGGACGTAATATTATTGGGAATAAATTAGGGGGAATAACTTGTACTATTTTTAAAATAGAATGGTTAATGGCGATAGCACCCTAATTAGATTTAAATTTAGAACATGTTTACATCCGTGTTATTTCAAACATGAATATTAAGCTTGAGCAAAATTTTGGTCGGGAGTCAGTTCGTAGTCTTCAGCTTACTTCTAAAGATCTTACACACCAAAATCGGATCTACAATTATGATTTTACGTACCAAAATCAGATCCATGGACCTAATGGGCTCTCCTGGGTACTGTTCCCTAAACTTTTGGAGTTCTATTCCCATCGACCTCTACAGAATATTCGTTAAAATGAAGGGAAGGAGGCTCCTGTGGGAATCGGCCTTTAAATTATTCACAAATCGTAATCAAACCAATTCTCACAACAGGAAGCATCGTTATCAGAAAGGAGAATTACATATTCTCGCAATATATTATAATATTTACATTAAATCGTTCCTTTTGCATTAATCTTGTCAGATTTTATCCAAATACTTTCGTGGGAAAATGTTTTCATGAATAAATAATACGTTTTCTTCGTTGCTTCATGCCTTTATGTCTTAAGAGATTTTCTTGTAAATTTTTCCGAGGTAATATTTTATGATATCCATTTTGTTTTAGATGTATCTTTATTTAAACAAGGCATCTTTGTTCGAAACGTTATTATTCAAATGCAATCTTTGTAGGACATATTTAGGCTGAAGACTGAATACATGAAAAAAAAGAAGACTTATTTTTTTGTCCCTAACATATAATTTTGTTTGTAGCTGCATTGAGATCAACTAAAACAGCGTATTTAAACCATACACATAATCTAGAAGTGTTCAACCCATAAAATTTAAGCGGCTTTTTAAAGCTTATTCGTAGTTGCACGACCATGTCGGCTCTCTATACGTCGGCTTTCGCGGGTGTTCACTCTTTTTTCAATATTTCAAAATATTTCTTTATTCATTCCTATCCATTTTCTGGATATAAATTAGCTGACCTCAAACCGCGATTTCCAAGAACGATTTCTTATTGCATTTTTTTATGTGTACGGGTCGCTGTCACATATAAAGTATCGGAGCCAACACATAACTTATCAATCAATGAATCTTTTTAAATACCATTATTTACGATATTTGTTATAAATGTTTTACTTTAAATTATTTCAGGAGGTTTTTGAACAGAATTGATAAGATAACTCGTGTAAAACCAAACCAACAATTCCAAATCAATTTGTCAGCGACTGAAAATGCAAATAGGATAAGGGCATTACCCTCGTATCTCTTTCATTCCCGGGAAAACTGGACAAGTTTTTATGTTATTTGTTTCATACATAAAAGTATGCTAAATTGGATTTGATTATTTTATATCCATATTCCTTGCAAGGATGAAAACCCATAATGTCTCATTTAGACTATTGGCGAAAAATTCGTCGTATAACTGTGACTATAAATTCTGAGCAAAGAATACACCCATATGAGCTCGTGTTTTTTCAAGTTCTTCTCTATTAGTCTCTATTCGGTATGTATCTTAAATCAGGATTATATTTAAAACCTCAATCAAAGACTTCAAAGTCTGGAAAAGTCAGCTAGCATTTTACATAGTGATTGTCAAACATAATACCGCCAACTATTGGACAAGGAGTATTTAATTTTAAAGAACATTGAAGCCAGTGAAATGACTGAGTGTAAAGTGTAAATGAGAGTTTATATTTAAGCAATCTTTCAAGTTGATGAGTGTATTAAACTGTCATAAAGCTGTGTTTAGACTAGCAGTAGTATATTGAAAAAAAAGACTTAAAAAATAATATAGGAAACGTACAGAAAATAATTGCCAGCGGTTTACAAATTATGCTGAGCCTGTGTGTCGAGAAACTAATGAATATAATAGGAACTAAATTGTGAAGTGCGAGTTAAGAATGGAATGTTTTGTATTGGCACAAGAACTTCCAAAGGCCTTTACACTAGCGGCAAAATGCGACTTGGCGTGAGACCTGCAAGCTTCAAAATTAGGACAAGTCAGTTTACTCGAAATTTTTTACACGTTAAGCATTATCTCCGAAAGTCGTCTTCTGCAAGTTTTCGTGTTAATCTAAACGTTGCTTTATGTTTTGTAATTACACGTTTAGGGAGATGTTGTTTCTGTTTAAGAGTAATTCTACCATGAAATAGGCTACTTATTTATTCAGCTGTTTACATTCATTAACAATGTTACTCTTTTGTCGTAAAGCATTAGTGCAATAAGGGCTATAATTATAAAAATATTATCACCATTATCTACAGGCTTTGGAGGGCTACTGCTGAACATAGACCTTACTAAAAAAATTCCAGACCAACTTGTTGGTGTATGTAGTACGGTGCGAACAGCGAGTTGTGTGAAATATCATATTGTCAATATTAGACAGAATCTGGGAAAGTTATCCCGCATATTTTCGCTAGTATTGGCTTAATTTAATCTACGTTTTGGCAGATAATAAAAGATTTACAAGATAGTTTATCAAAAAGAAGGCTCTTGGAAAAAATACAACTTATAATATAAAGAATGTCGAAAATAGCAAATAAAGTCTCTATTAAGTATAGGGGAACTAGAAAAAAAAACATCGTATAAGTATAGAATCCAATTTTTTTTGTCTTTTTGAAATTGGGGATACCATAGCTATCAATTATTACAAATATCGTGTAATATGTTATTTTTAACTCGACTTGAAAAAAGGGGAAACAATTACATATTTTTCTAATTACTTAACAGATTATGCAGGCTATCAGAATAGATAATTAAAGAAAGAGCCTTGCCTAACAAACTTTTGTAACAAATAACTTGAAGATAACGTTTACTTATATAATATCGTTTTATTTGTATTTGACACAAAATTAATCAAAAGCTGGTACGTGTTTGAGGTTAAAAATGTCAAAACTCATCGTTATTGGTTTAGCTGTTGCGTGTTTGGTAAGTGTTTTTTATTTTATCATATCAAGAGTGAGAAATATTATAGATTTTGATTTTACTGTATGTAGAATAACTCTGTTTCCCCCTATAGAAAATTCCTTTTTTAATTTCTTAGATTCAAAGTTAAATGAGGCGCTATTTTGTCTTGTTTAGCAGATATATGCTAGATTTATCACGATACATAAACACGACGATATATAACACGTGCTATCAATAACCGAGGAGGAAGATGATATCTTTTTAGATCTGACAAGACGTGATGTAATAGATGTTAACGAGATTTAGGGTACGCTTGTTGTGAAGCACCTGGGACTTATAACCGCAAAGAATTTGATTGTATTTTGGGATTATTACAACATTGTTGATCCTGAGATGGTGAGCAGTTAATTTATAACGATACGCTTTTTCTTTTAGGTCCAAAAAAGTGAAGCCATGATACCAGCATACTCAGTGTCAGCACTTCGTCTGGCATTCGACGAAATCTCAGCAGTTTTGCCAATTGCCAATCAATTGGCATGTCTTTTGATACCCTTCCTAATCAATTTGATTAACAATTTGAACAACCTGTCAAATATTGTGCAGAATTTGACTCCTGCAGTGTTGCCGTACTTCGGATGTACTTTACCACTGTTGTATGCCACTTTGACTGATCTGGCATCAGTTCTCTTTCTTTATATTAGTGTTCTGATTTCTCTGTTCAGATCCAATGTTCTGGCAGCCCCAGGGCTCTTGTTTGGTCTGGTATCACAGGTTCTAAACCTTGTATTGAACCTGCTTAGTGGCCTCTCAGATGGCACTGGCCTGCTGAGTGGTCTCATCAAATTGATCACGAATGTTGTGGTTGAATTAGAAAAATTGTTGTTGTAATTTATTACTATGTTTATTTAAGTTATATTTATAAATAAAAGCTGTTTTAAAAATAGTGTTTCTTGATTGCGTGTTCTGTAAAGTTACACACAGTGTTACTGTCAACGTAGCTATAAAATTAGTAAATTAAGATATTTTTAACAAATTGTGAAAGAAGTGTAATTCCCTATGATTCCTTTTCACAAACAATACTATGAAGACGTGAAGTGTGCGCAAATACATAGTTACGACAAATTCATAATTTTCTTTGACTGGTTTTTCTGACAGCCAACTGAAGCAAATTTGTAGGTAGGTAATCACACACCTCCTCTATTTATGTACTTTGAACGCTATCATGCCAAAAGCACTGAGAAACATGCTTATTATAATACCTTTGCGCCTTATTTAGCTAAGTAACGTTCGTGAATTTGAAATAGACTTATCACAGCATTGCTCTGTACTTAGACAAGTAATATTTGTGAATACGGGCCTGTCACCCATATTCATAAATAATAACATGAGGATACTCAGTGCGCCTGAACACATACAGTTTTACTTATAAAAATTTCGCAGAGCCATGCTTAGTTAAAACACAAATTTACTCGATCAGGGGCCTTATTCTCTATCCCGCATGTTATTTTAACAGTGCGTAACAAGCACGTAACACAACGCATCATGTTTAGGACTATAGAAATTTGGATTACAGAATACCATTCCACGCACATTTCTCGAAGATAACATGACACGGCCGCGTTACGCGTTTACACTATCATACAGAATAAGGACCCTGGCGTAAGTCAAAGCCGCCATCTTGCCTCTTAATAAGGTTTAAACTAGGAAACAGGTGACGTGTTTGTTTGTTATTTAAGCAATTTTCAAGCACCTCTTAAAGTTGAAACAAGTTTATAATTAAGGCTGATAGTGTTGGCAGTTTTAGTTTTCTTTGGCTTTGTTTATAAGACAGCCAACTGAAGTAAAATTGTATCTCAATAGCCAATCACAGCACCCCTTTGCCTACGCATGGCGTTGATCATGCCGGAAGCACTTAGAACCAGGTTTATAATGACAGAATTGTTGCGTACTTAGCTAATTAACGTTTGTATTCACTGGCTTTAATATGTAATTGCATACTTAAATAAATTAGGTAGCTTGTAGAAGTGTATAAAGGTACATTGAATTTTATTACGAGGATTTAAATATTAATTAGCTTATTTATTTTTGGAAAAGTCTATAGTCGTATTAACAATGTAAAGGTGAAATTTGGAATGAAAATCGGCACACTTACTATATCCTGGCTTAATATACTTATTTTATTACACTGAGAATTTTAATCCTCAATACGGGTTTCACCTGGACGTCGCTAGCACAAGCTGAAATTTTAGTAACATATGCTTACATTTAAGGCTTAATTTTATTATTACCCAAGCCCTTAGCACAACCCCCGTTCCCATATAATCTTAAAACCGCTGCCAGAGCATGTATATGTATGTAAACATGCAAATCCCAAGTTAGCAAATAAAACATCTCTTCAAGAATGACAATATTTCGAAGCGGACTCGAGATAACACTGTTCAAAAGCAATATAATTTTGATAGCTCCAGCTTTTATATTGCTGGGTACGAACCATTGTTTCATCAAATCTAGTTTCTGTTGAAATATAATTTTAAAGGATTTGAAGGCATTACCGGTGTTCTATTGTTCTACTCCAAGATGATAGTTTCAAGTTTTAAAATAATATTTGTATATTTTGTAGAATATAAAATAAATAGTCTATAATAGATGAGAAAAGTTTGCGTTATGATTAATTGCGTCAGAATTTATTGTTTTTGTAATGATTAAGGACTATATTAAAATAAGCGTCAGTTTAAGGTAGTATGATAGACTGCATATCGTATAACCTCTACTTTAACCCTTGGGAATAAAGGTGTATAATAACGTTTGCATGTATTTAATTACAATACCATGTAGAAATATTTGTAATTTCGTTAGTCGCATTTTGTCTCATTCCGTCAACTGATTTGTTTAAAGGGAATCTATAGACTAACAAATTCTCGTTGGTTGAGTGTATTTTCGGCTTAAATATTTTTGTGATTCGAAATAATAGCAATTAAAAATCTTATGAACAAAGAACATAATATAATTTTACTGGTAGTAGGTTTCTCATATGTGAGAGTCCGCCTGGGAAGGTACCACCGCAATGTCTATTTCTGCCGCTAAGCAGCAGTGCGTAGTCACTGTTGTGTTCCGGTTTGAAGGACATTGTAGCCAGTGTAACTACTGGACATAATGAGACTTAACGTCTCACGTCTCAGGATGGCGAGCGCAGTGGAATATCAAACAATGCTTTGTAATTCAAGATGTTGGACGGTATTTCTACTGTTAATGGGCGGTCGTATCGTTTACCACCAGGTGAACGGCAAGCTAGTCTCGTCATTCCAAGCAAGAAAAAAAATATAAAAAGTTAAATATTTTATTTTTTTTTCCGAATTTGAAAAAGGGACTTACACAATAATATTTTTATTCAAAATATAGCTACTTATTTGTAATTTTTAAAGTACATATATTCAGGGAGCCTTATTCCGCCTATAGGGACAAATACGTTTTTCCTCTTTACAGGGGTAGGCAGAGGTGTAACACATAAAATTTTTCCAACCCGGGATTCGAACACGAAATCTTAATGCGATAGTCGTACTGCGTGGCAATATATGCCATCTAGGCAGTCTGTATAAAATGATACAAAATTGTTAAGTTGTTTTAAACTAAAAGTCTTACCTCCACAACCTCAGAAATCAACATTGCATCAAACCAATATGTCTGCCAGGAAGTTAATGACGTCATAATCACCTGTCTTCCCCGAAAATCTTTCACGAATATTGAGCAACGATCGATATGGAAAACGTGATAAATCTACAGAAGATTATGGACATACAACTATATCAGTTTATCTATATATATTGGTTATATAATTAGAAAAGCACGTACAAGTCGTTTTACCATCGTACGATATGTTTGGGTTGACATGAAATTTAGAAATGAATATCGTTATTCTATTTTGTTTTGTTTTTGTAATATCGGTGAGTGTTTTATTATTAAAGATTTAATTTTATTACATTTTTATATATTTATATTAATTTCGCGTTTATTTATTTATTGTTATGTAATGAAATCAAATAAGGTTTTTTTTTAAATAAATTACAACAATAAAAGGAACTTATTACTAAGGTTTGAGAACGATAATAATGTGAAAGAATTACACATACAATATATTAATCTAAAAACCTTTATTACAATTTTGAAAATAATTTCCTATTTTACTTTATCAATTGGCTTTCTTAAATAAGAATAATATTAGTGTAACAACGTTTTTTTAATCCGAGAGCGCTCAAACGAAAAATATTTAGAAACGACCGGATACCCGAGGGTTCACTCTTAATTACTTGAATTATGTATTCTTTACTGTTTTGGGTGCTTTTTCAATATATACTTATAAACTTTTATATACTTACTTGTAGTTATTTTTTATTTTGTCACATTCTTATAGTTTATTGTAAACTTTACCTTATCTTTATCTTTTTCAGGCATTCGCAAATCAGGTAACAGTGCCTGTTCAACTATATCCTGCATATCAACAAAGCGTGTATAATTCTCCCGCTGCTCCAGTTGTCTATCAAACTGCTCCTACAAGCTATAATAACCCTTGTGCGCAATACACAATAGCTCAAAATACCTTACCTAATCAATTAGTTAATAATCTTGTCAGCAAAGTACTTGCAAATCCAACAATCCATAGAATTTTGGACCCTAATACGAGATTTTACAACCAAAATGGAGAAATTTACAACCAACAACCAATATACAATCGAGAAGTAGTGCCTAATATAATTAATAATTATTTCATAGTTCCACCAGAGTTTCTGAAATTGAATCAAAGTGATTTAAATACTTTATCAGCATTACCAAACATTATAAATAATGAAGCGGTTCATAAAATAGTGGACAACGTGGAAATATTAACAAACATTCCGCAAGTTAATTATGCTACCAAAGAGAACTTAGTGCAAGTAAGTTCAGATGCATCGCAAACTGCAAAAACAAATCAACAAACTACCCGTCGTAGGAAAACAAGAAGAAAAAAAGGAAAAAAACGTGCCAGGAACAAATTTCTGACACCTCAAAGTATAGCTAAAGCAATTGGCTCCTATATTGCTACTAGTAATACTCAAAATATACAAGAAAATCAAGAAAAATCAAATGTAACTAATAAAATTTTAAATTCGACCCAAATGCAGAATAATGGTGATGTCGTACTGGAGTCCAAAGATACTACAACAGAGACAACTAATCAAAACTCAAGTAATTCTAACACTGATGGAGGCCACAAGAAAAAGTCTAAAAAGCGTCCTAAATCTGACACAAATGCTGCGAGTATTCCTAATACAGGAGAAATATCCCAAGATAACATAGAAAATAACAGAGTATTGGTCGATAATGATTCTCAACACAAACTAGAAACAGACAAAATTATGGCGACAGATTTCATTCAAGGTTTAAATATAAATAACGACCGAGCATGTCCAGATTCGTCTCCGAAAGAGCTTAATGAGGAGTGCTTTGAGGATATTGGATCACTGATATCTTGTCTAAGTGATGACATACTTGATAGTAGAATAACAAGAAATTCACAATCAAATTCAAGAGATGAAGCAATTTGGAGAGATTTTCGGCAAAGTTTTCCGGATGTACCAGAAAATTTAGCACGAAGCATGTTGATGTTTGCACAAAATCAGTATCAAAATCCGCAAAACAGTAATTTTTATTACCCGACTGTACCGTTTGGCTTTGATCAGATATACCAAATGCCCCACATATATAATTATGGAAAAGGTTATTTAAGAGAGAATATACCGAAAAGTAAAAATAGGCGACATAAAAGTAAAAAAAGAAAAGCAAAAAATAAAAAAAGAAAAAGTGCAAGTAAAAAATCTACATCTCAATTTTCTGATTTAGAACTATTGGATACAGCCGCAGAAGATTATAGTGAATTGACTAGCACGACAATGGAAAATTTAGTTACTGATGTAATATCTTCTACGGATAATCTTGGTTTCCAAACTGAAGAAGTTCCTTCTGATATACCTACAACAAATCTTCCAATAGACGCAGAAGTGCTATTGCGAACTATATCACCAACAACCGAAGAATCGCCAAGTGATTACGATAATGACAAACATCTTGATAGTCATGAACGATATGAAGAGTTAGACTTAGGATATCGTGAAACGCCTGAACTGGGAGAAGAAGACACAGTTCCAATAATTTATACTAATGGCTTGATAGATGATTATTATCCTACTTTCACTGATAATGCGTACTACGCGAATGATCATGAATATACCGTAGCTGATTTAAATGAAAGGTATTATTATACAACAGATAGAAATGTAGAAAATTTTGGAAGAGATAGAAGAAAATTAGAAAGTTTAAAAGAAGCAGTGCCTAAAATACTGCAAAAGTCTTTCAGAGACGCTGTACCTAAGCATACATATTTTGATGCAGACAGGGAAAGTTACAAGAATTTGATTAAAGAAAAATTTCTACCTAAATCACAATTCAAACCTACAGTGCCTCCGGTAGTGGCGAAAGAATCATTCAAAACTCCTCCAGCCTTAGAAAATCCAGATTTTAAAACCAAAAGGATCAATAAAGATCCTTTAGATACAGAAGATTATAAAATTGAGGATAGTTTTGATGATGTAGCAGCATACTTTGATTACGCAGAAAAATCTTCCATATATTCTAACGCAAAGACTCCATTCTACAACGGCAAGGGAAAACCCAATTCAGAAACGGGTTTTGTGTTAGAAAAACATCAAAATTCAATGAAGGTGAGGTGGAAACATTATTTGCCAGGTCTAAGGTAGCTAAATATGGAGCAGAAACCGAGGATGTGAGTCCTGAATTTCCAACAATAGATGATTTTTGAGGAAGAAGCAGTTAGCGTGGTTACAGCCCAGTCGTTACTATACCCGGAAGATTATTGGTGATACACGAGCGAAATAAAATTTCAGATTAAGTATAATTTATTCCCAAAGTGTTAAAAATATGTAATAATTTATTATACGGCTTAAAAAAGTGTTTTTTACCTTATTTTATATATTTCATGAAACAATTCAGTGACTAATTCAACCGGTTATAAAAATAATAATAATAAAGATATGTATAAAAAAATAACTTCAATAATAAAGAGATGACAATAATAATAATATCAACCCTGTATTATATACTGTCCCACTGTTGGCACGGGTCTCCTCTGCTACTGAGAGGGATTAGGCCTTAGTAAACCACGCTGACCTAGTGCGGATTGGTAGACTTTATATACCCGCAAAATTCCTACAGAGAACTTCTCGACTAAGTTGGTTGGTAAAGCAAGCGATAAATCACAAAGAATACACATATAATTTTAGAAAAGTCAGAGGTGTACGCCCTTGGGTTTTGAACCTGCAGGCATTCGTCTCGGTAGTCCGTTACACAACTAACCAGGCTATCGCCGGTATGCAACTATATTATATAATAATCTATTGTTATATTCGTCTCCCTTTTATTTATTGTAATTTATGCTACAGAATTATGTAATTCAGAGTATATTTATCGTAAAACGAGTGGCTAGGCATGTAGGTACTTTGTAAAACAATACTCAATTTTTGTTTGAATATGGTAAAAGACTTGGCGATAATATAGTGCCCTACATTATTCTAAATGATTTACGGAATTACAATTCCAATATTTAAAAAAGTATTAGAAAGTAATAGCCATTACCTAATCTATATTAAACCTTATTAATTATTTCAATAAAGTTCAGAATGATTTTTATGGGAATGTAAGCGTAATGAAAATCTACTCAGTTATTGTATTTTCATCAACGCCAATATGCCAGTGGCGTTTATTTATAAAGTCTTAGTCCCCGTGACGTAACAACTTGGAAATGAAATCTAAATAACAATTAGACCGCGCCCCCACTTAAAGATTTTAATGAAAGGTGTCTTAATTATAAGTACTTAAGCATAATGTTTATTTATTATCTAATTTTCCATTTTCTATTATGATATTTTTATACATATAGTAACTCTTCGGGTGTTAGCACTTATAGACGGAGATATATTGCTGCTCCAGTGACATCGAAAGGGTGGAGTACCTGTCTAGCCGTAGACCAATGGTGGATGCTCTAAAATTCTGCATACCGTATGAACGCCCAACAAATTGTCCTGCACGGAAATTTCATTCGGCATCGATTGGCTCTCTTAGGAACGATTTATAATCTATTCTTAAACGCTCTTTTTACAGTATTAAACATTATATTAGCAAAAATAATTACAGAATACAATTTTAGACATTTTTTTGTACTACGTGGAACCAGAGAGAATAATAGAATAGTTGCCACGTGACACGTCTTCTCTTCTGCCAGCCTGCCCGAGCAGCCGAATATTCCGGAAACGCTCGATGTCATCGACTGGGATAGCGGCGCGTAACACTATACTAATATTATAAATGTGAAGTTTGTTTGTTTAAACGCGCTAATCTAAGGAACTACTAAACCGATTTTTTACAACTAGGACATTATTACTTGGTTACTTTTTATCCTGGAAAAACTTATTCATGCGGGCGGAGCCACAGGCAAAAGCTATGGAGTTATAAAGTGTAATTTGTATTCGAAATTATTTTCATTTGTCTTTGTACCGTAACATATAATATGATCCTACCAAAATGTATAAAGTATATTCTTTATAAGATAATATAATCAGGCACGACTCTATCACTGTATTGATTAGTCGTCAACATATATTTTAACTTACAAAATCCAAATAATTATCCGATTTATGTATCAAATCTCATAGGACGCACAATGAATGGCATGCATAATATTATTATGATTATGACGAATTTGAAGCGAGAAAAATAGAGAATATGATTACAGTAAAGACGAAAATTATGTGATCCAGGGACCATAGCTGAGGTCTTTCTTCAATTGTTAACGCTAAAGGTGACCAGAAAATTTGTACGGTAATGACATATCCTATAAATAAATCTATTGCATAGATAATATTAGCGTTAACGAATGTAGAAAGGTGGCTTGCTCTTGGACAGTTTGCGCGAGATTTTATAAATATAATTTATAACAAAATTAATAACAGCTATAGCTCCTTCAAGAAATAAATTGTTTTACCAATTCCTTGAGGTTAAACAAAAAGTAATATAACTTGAGAAGTTATTTTTACTAACTTTTCTATTGTTAGAAGAGTCTTCTAAATGTGGTTTGATGGTTCTTGCCTGGTAGTTCTTTAAAAATAAAATATCTTGAATAAATTTTGTTACGAACTCGAATGTTAATAACTATTTGTTAAAGATGTATTCCTTATTTGTCAAGAGAGTCACTTTATTTTATTTATTACACATTGTACATGTGTACAATGTGTAATCTGCTCATTATTTATTTTGCTAATATAATGTTTACTGTAAAAAGAGCGTTTAACACACGTGATGTCTACTTATAATGTCAGCATTGTATTATATAGGTATACCTGTCCTATTGCTGAGCACGGGCCTCCTCCACTACTAAGAGGGATTAGGCCTTAGTCCACCGGACGCTGGCCTAGTGCGGATTGGTAGACTTCACTTACTCTCAAAATTCATATATAGAATTTCTCAGGTATACAGGTTTCCTCGCGATGTTTTCTTTTACAGTTACAGCAAACCACACAGCAAGTCAGAGCTATGTGCCCTTGGGTTTTGAACTTGCGGACATTCGTCTCGGCAATGCGTTCCACACCCAACTACGCTATCACCGTTCAATCAATATCTATTGGAAATACTAATACTTCCTCAGATATTTTCAAACCGCCTTTACTCCTCCCAATCTTATACTTACCGTATTACTTCCTGTAGTTAGGGCGAACAGTTTGCCGACAATGCCGATGTTAGCAGTGGGAGCTTTTAAGTATAAGACTACGCGCGTTACATTTTAAAAAAATAATCAGCATACATAGTTATTTATAGATTACTTATGCAGTTCGTAGGAGAACCGTAAAGTAAAACATATTTTTAATAAATATATAAATGTATTTATATCATAATATATAATTTACATCCCGATTTGACAAATTTTTTACATCATATAGTATGTGACGCAAATTTTTTTTCGAAATTAAAATATTATTGTGTGGTTATTATGAAAATAGTCCTTAATAACTAAAATAAATGAAGCTGACATTCTTAACAATATATAACTTGATTATAAAATACAAATATTTAAAATACTTAAAATACATAGTTACAAATCTAGCAACATGGCTTATATAGAGACGATATATAGCTTTATAATACTACTATTATTAATAAACGTAATTAAAGCCTCCGAAACCACCACAAGGCATGGCGACTGGGGAGAGTAGATTCGGGCCATATTCTATTGGCACGATCACTTCCCCAGCTGTGGGCAAAGTATTGCTTAGCAAGTTGCTCACCACGAGCAACTGCAAAGCATTCGCTAAGTTGTTTGCCACTGTGCTGTCCTGAATGATAGTTGTAGTAGGCATCATAGGAGCTGGGTATAAAGGTTCGATTCCGTATTCAAATGGCAGGTAATTTGGCACCTGATTGACTAGGACCTGGTTTGGAATGAGCGTTTCTGCGACAGGTAGGATGCTGGGCTGCAACGCTGGCAGCATTCGGTTGAGGCATTGTGCTGAGATGGCCTGTAAAAATATTATAAAATAAGGACATATACGTATTTAAATTTAAATTTACTACTATTGTACGAATTATTATTAATCTAAAATTCTATAGACAAGATAATGGCTAAGTTAGATCTCGTCCTAAGGTTTATTTCATGTTAATCAGACAAGTATTTAAGATCTTTAAGAAGAAGATTATAGTCTTTAGTAAATCTTTAAGAAGTAGTGAACATGCATTTGGTTTCATTGTAATTATGACCCATAAATACTTAAAAATAAAACAAAAAACTTACACTGAAACTGGCAAGTACGGCGCCAAATAAAATAACAGTTCGTGCCATTCTATTAAAATTTTACTAGAATAGTAAAATACCTCAATATATTTTGTATAATGCTCTACCAATAAAATATACTGTTTTATATACCTATAGCATTATCACATTTCAAAGCAAATTTATCAGTAAAGTTGCAATGAAGAAATCTTGGTTCTAATAGATAATGAAGGCTTGAAATCGTTATCAAATGTTTAATATCACGTCTCAATTATCTGTACGTTAAGTAATGAGTGCATTGTAATTTAACATTTTCACTGTAAACAGCCGGAGCCGCGTGTCAAAGCATATCAATATCGTTTCCTGATAGGCCTAGAAGTTTGATTTATGGTGCTATCGTGATGTAATCTTCGTTTGGAGACGAACTCAGGGGCGTTGAAGGGGCCTATATCCTAGTAATATTACCTCTGTGGTTTGATAGATGTTACTGTGTAATTATTATATTTTGTGAAAACAAAAAAAATGCTATATTATGGATATACTTTATACGAACATAAACTGACACCCACTACGCATGATGGTAACTGGAGTGGGGTCCAATAGAATGTCGACTGAGAGATGATTACCCCTCGGCAGTCGACAAAAATTATGCCGGCCTATTGCAACACCTTGTGTACGGTGGTTACTATGCGGGTGGATATATAATACTCGTATATCCTACCACCAGCAAAAAAATTATAGGAATACTTTGATACAATCAAGGTAATATCTAATACATATGGGGTGTAAGACTGACGTATTCATAAAATAATACCAATATGATCATTTACAGGAAAAATATATCAAGAAAGAAATAAATAAAATTGTTCGTCTTATAAATCTTTATTTTGTGATTTCATATTATTTTATTTCTGAACATGTCACTTTGGGATTATTTGGTTATGTTAGTCACTTTTTAGATAAAACGATTTGAACATATCTATTGATAGTTATTATAAACCTAATTTTACTAAAACATGACTATAAAGGCTCGACTTAACAGAAAAGAATAAGTAAGTTTTGTTTTTCATTCTTTATCGTTGATTTTGACTGAATTTCGTTTATCATAGTGTAAGTAACCAAATATTGACGAACCATAACCGAGCCATGGCAAAAATAATGTAAGAAAACAGTCTCCCTATCCAAATTTAACCCTGTTTCTCTCCGTGAGAGGTATAATGGAAAAACTTATTTTTCATCTAAATTGACGCGTCGTTTCCGCGATGAAGTAATAAATCTAAGAAACGGAACGGAGCGATATATCAGAAGAAAATGTATGCGGGAAAACAAAGTAAGAGTTTGAGGAAAATGTATTAATACAGAATATAACTTTGTAACATTATCTTATGGAAGGAATGTTCCAGAAAGGAGTTATTACAATTGATGTAAATGCTGGGTATAAAGAAAATAATGGTTTATTGTTTTGATTATAAACATGTAGGTTAAAAGCTTTCTGATAGGTTTCAAGCATTTTTTTGGGGCTCTTCTATCTAGTAAATGCTGCGAACCAACTTTGTCATACTATATTTAGGAAATAACTATAATAATAATATCAGCCCTGTATTATATACTTGCCCACTGCTGAGCACGGGCCTCCTCTACTACTGAGAGGGATTAGGCTTTAGTCCACCGCGCTGGCCTAGTGCGGATTGGTAGACTTCACACACCTTCGAAATTCCTAAAGAGAACTACTAAGATTCACAAAGAATACACACATGATTTTTAGAAAAGTCAGAGGTGTGTGCCCTTGGGATTTGAACCTGCGGACATTCCTCTTGTCAGTCTGTTCCACACCCAACTAGGCTATCGTCGCTTTTTATTTTTTTTTAACTATTTGTATAGGAAATAACTATACAAATAGTTAAACCACATACTTGTGTTATTCTTTGTTAACACTGTACCAAAAATCATCCATGAATAATCAATATTTTCGCCAAAAATTTGTTTGTGTTTTTTTTTATTATGTTTAAGTGTATTTCTGACTGTAAATGTGACATTGCCGATGCGAAGAATTCTCTAATGAGTAGTAGTAGTGGCATTAGCATGTGTAAAATTAAAATAACTTTTTATTGATGTTTATTTTGTTTAAAACGCCTTTAATGATAAGAGTAACTAATTGTATTACTTATAAGAAGGTATGTGGTTCCGTTTAGTAACATAGTATTAAAATGATCCTGTATTATATAAAGAAGTTTAATCTCAGCGTTGCAAATAGTATTTTTATTAATACAATAGTACAAATACTTATTTGAAGAGTGGGTAGATCAATTATATAGGTAGTTTGGTTACCTTCTTCCTCTGTATAAGGCTATAAGAAACAAAGTCTTTGTTAATAAAATAAAAGTACTTATTTGAAAAGTGATCATATGTTTTATTTTGGTTATATTAAGTATTCCTTTATCGTAAATTAAGGTTTATCTTGTGATAAAAATATGTTTAACGCCTGTAGTTAACACACTAGCAATACAAATACTGCTTATTAACAGCATTCGATTTTATGGTTTTAAAGCCGAAAAGTCTATAAAAATTCCAAGGATTATTGATGTATTGTATTTTCAGCATCAGTCTGCAGGTCAACCTTAACTCTCAAGTTGTTATAAAGTTCATCACATTTTGCATAATACATTTGTGGCTTGACAACATGTATTATACATATCTGTATAATACATTTGTGGCTTGACAAATAACTGACTTATTTTAATCCTTGGATCACAATCCTTCACAATTTAATGTAACAGTAGTTATATCAAGACGTATCTTCAAGGTTCCACGCGAAGCCCCAGTAACGGCTAGGCACAGGGTGGTTGCCCGCTTGTAAGTATTTATTAAATTATTAATTAATGTTTATTATGTTATTGTGTAGTCATTTTATGTAATAAAACGGAGGTTTAACGCAATTAATTTATTTTACATTCAATCATAAATAAATATTTCATATTACAATAAATTATTGTTAAATAAATAAGTTATTTTTATAATAAATTAATAAAAATCGAACACGGAGAACAAGTCTTTGTTATCCGACAATATGGCAGCGTAGGGTGACTGAAAATCTCTTTTTGATGGTACTGATCCATAAGACGTTGACAAAATTGGGTCGGAGTATGGCGAACTTGACGCCAAAGCATCGTAAGGAGACATGAATCCCATTTCAGCTCTTGGCGACAACTTAGAGGTCGGTGTGAAAGGAGAATAAATATTCGCGTCTCCAAAACTATTTGAAGCTAAGAAATTAAGGTTTGGTACAGCTTGTTCTATATACGGCGACATCATTGACTCAACTGCATATTTTGGTCCCATTTCGTATTTAGGCGATTCAATAATGAATGAGGAAGGTGAATAGGGAGTCTCTAACGGATCCATTGCTAAAGCCATTTTGGAAGCAATTTCTGAATTGCCTTCTTGAGGAGGCAAGTTGAGAATGTTACTAACAATTAGCAATTGGAGAGCTATCGCTAAATTATTAAGTACGTTGGAGTCCAACCCAGGCGCATCTTTCTTTGGTGTATTTGTTGGTGTCGGTGGAAGTGTTGGTTTTGGTACTGGTGTTGGTTCCGGCTTTGGTTTTGGAATCGGCGCTGGAACTAATGGCTGGTTTGGTTGGCGAGGTAGAGGATCTGGTATGTATGGCGGTCCTCCTGTCACGTGAATATATTGCTGCACTGGATACCCTTGAGTTGTCAGGACCTGGATGAAATAGAGTCATTAGTATCTTTGTTCCAACAGAATGAAAATAATTTGTATATTTTTTTTACGCTAAACAAAAACATATCTTTGCAAGGAACTTAAATGAATCTAATTAATGAAATGTTAAGGTTAAATAAACTTACCTTCCCAAGAGCAGCATTAAAACAGATAATAAATAGAAACCTATACATTTTACTTAACGAAATGACGTTGGATAAAACATTTTCTCGTAAATATAGTCGACATTTTATCAATATGCAATGGCTGATGAAATATCCACGTAACTGGAATCTATGTAATATTGCGTTACTATTATCGTGAATTTATGCAATGTTTAGATAAAGTGCACTTTTATTATGATTGTTTCGAAAATTGAATTATTATCTCATAATTTATGTAGATAAGCGGCGATAGCCTAGTTGGATGTGGAACGGACTGCCAAGACGAATGTCCGCAGGGTCAAATCCCAAGGGCACACACCTCTGACTTTTCTAAAATCATGTGTGTATTCTTTGTGAATTTATCGTTCGCTTTAACGGTGAAGGAAAACATCGTGAGGAAACCTGCACATTTCAGAAGTTCTCTATAGGAATTTCGAAGGTGTGTGAAGTTTACCAACCCGCACTAGGCCAGCGTGGTGGACTAAGGCCTAATCCCTCTCAGTAGTAGAGGAGGCCCGTGCTCAGCAGTGGGCAAGTATATAATACAGGGCTGATATTATAATTTATGTAGATAACAATGTATAGTCATTTTGGTTTTGTATATTTAAAAATGTCAGAAATAAAACTTTTTAGTTTTGTTTAGAGTATATTTTAAATTTAGAACAAAAGAATCCTTTGAAACTTTTTAAAAGTAAAATGCTTAACTGAAAAACAAAGAAATTTTATGAAGTAAACACTACGTATGCTAATAAACTGTCAACGAGTTTGAAACATGTGGGAATCTTCATATACATAATTTAAAATTAATTTTCTACTGATAGTAGAGTGAAACAAAATATTCAATCTAAATAAGTGCACCCTTTAGGGTTATAGTAATGAATATTTTCCTTTCATCTCTCTAGTTCTACTTTACTTTATCCACGGGGAGGAGTTGCGGGCAAAAGGTAATACACAGATAAAGTCCGACAAGTGTAAGTTGAACCCTCGCATCGAGAATTCCGTACGTATTTCATAGCTAGATATGTACCTATATAAAAAAGCATCTAACATTATTGCTTTGGCTAAAAGAAAAATTAGATTGAAGGACAAACTTGAATTTCTTGTTTGATTCTTAGACAGGGTTATTGCACCAACCGTAAATAATAAATTTGTAATAACTTTACGATTTTCAAATTCTTATTTGACATGCGTTGCAAGTTATTGCTTTTTGTCAAATTTTAATTCCCTTTCAGGAGTACCCTATAAGCTTTGATTCTCTTGTCTCGCAAAATATGTAATATAAACGGTCAGATCTTTGGATCGCATCGATTTACAAATTTGACTCTTTCACAACTGAAAGGTACTGTATTTATGCCCAAGTATTTGATTTAAATTTCAACTTGATAGTTCTACGCCTTCTTGAGAAAAATAGTATTGGCAGATGGATAGACGGTCACCGACGTGATCCTAAGATGTCTTTTAAGGAACGAAAACCTAGAAATTATATCGTATAAACTAATAAACAAATCTGAAGAGTTTGCTTCATCGCCCTAATCTCAGGAACTACTAAACCAATTTTGATTTTTTTTCAAGAATAGGAATTTGCGATACTTCTAAGTGTTATAATCTATTTTTATCCCGGGAAAATATTTCTTCCGAAAACTTTTATACGCGGCCGGAGTCGCAGGCAAAAGCTATATTTTATATATGTGAAAACATGCATACAGTACATTATCCATATCGAAATATCTAAGAAAGCTATTTCAAAGGGAATATGAACGTGTATTTAACATAATATTCTTTCTTTGTTTCCTTTGCTTGTGTAGAATAATAATGAACAGAAAAATGGGAATACCAAACATGTATGCTTACACATTTTTTATATAAGAGCGAGCGTATAAGTAAGTATATGTATAGTTATGTATACATTAGCATCTATATATATAAAAATGAATCCCTATTTCCCTTGGTCACGCCATCACGCTTGAACGGCTGGACCGATTTCACAATTTTTTTTATTGTGTTTGTTATTGTCAGGAGAAGGTTCTTATGAAAGAAACTATTAAAAAATTGCGCCGAAAATTTGAAAATTTAAGAAAACTTAACGACAATAATAATTGTACATAAATGTCAGTGGCTTGAAATAACTGTCAGCGATCGACAGAATGCGCGCTGCAAATTCATAGTTCATACAGGACAACGTCTGTTGGGTCAGCTAGTTTTATATAAACTAGACTAAACACGATTGTGTTGTTGACTTAGAGGCAAAGAGAGGAGAGGGAGAAGGTTGGTGTGAGCATTTCTTGAGTTCCCACTATTTCCCGTTCATATATCCACTCACCTACTTTTAGATATTCTATCGTATCGTGTGATAGGAGGCCTATTGCCATATCGGACATAAATTTCAGAGTCCAGACCGACACTGAGCAGAAACACTCAATTTATCTAATAATTATACATAACATAACATCACGCATTTTATCCCCGAAGGGGTATGCAGAGGCGCAACTAGGGCACCCACTTTTCGCCAAGTATGTTCCGTCCCATGATGTGATAGGGGGCGAGCCTATCGCCATATCGGGCACAAATTCCAGACTCCGGGCTGATACTGAGCAAAAAAACCCAAATATCACTTTGTCCGACCCGGGATTCGAGCCCAGGACCTCAGAGCGCTATTGTACCGGACATGCAATACAACTACGCCACCGAGGCAGTCATAATTTATTTGTCTATTTTCAACTTAAAATTTATTATGTTATTTAGTGAATTATTCAAAGTCTAAACTACAGAATAAATCTTCTTCTGATAAATAAACAGTCAGTAATTTGCATAACGAGTGCCTCAGAATTACAAAGAAAACAAAATGCTTTTTATCGTCGAAAAAAATCGAATGTCTTACTTACCTGCTAACTTATGTTTTCGAACACTGTTTTAATTAACCACTATCACTTGTATCTTTAGACTAATTTACACAGTGGATAAAGGGACAGAACACCAATTAAAAAGTATTTATTCAGAAGATCCTTTATGTATTTTTAACGGTTTTGTCAGTGAACTGCTGTGTGTTGGCTTGGTAAAACAATTTTACTCTTCACTTAACTGTCAACGGAATTAATACTCTAAGGCATTGTATACATGTTCTCAACTTATATACTATGAGACTGCCAGATGAAGTTGTAGAAACAATTCCTAGTTGTATTATAGATATCGTTGTTCAAACACAAGTTCAGAGCATCTTTGCGACGCCTTAGATATTGAAGTTTCAAAATCATTTCTTAGTACATATTTATAAAGGATTCATCTGTTCAATGAATCGCTTCTAGAACATTTATGAAGTACATGTACACAATTCGTTGCAAAATGACTACAAAATGCCTCCCACCGTACTAACACAATCTGTTATATTCTACGAATTTATTCACATTATCATATTTACGAAATTCAATAATTATGTCACTGTTATACGTGGATTTGGTATAAATAGAACATTTATGTCGGGCAATGTGTTAGAGATTAAAATGGCCGACAGAATATTATTTTTCTTCCTCGCAACGTTAGTTTTTGAGGTAATTTATTTTTATTCATAATTATAATTAGTTTCAACTATACTTAAGGCTAGGGAAATAATTCAGGCAATTTTAATTTACTATTTTTTTTGTTAGTTCTAGGTAATTTACTTGCTTATACATATTCTTTACTTTACAGACTAACGCCCAAATATGCGGATGTGGAGGTCCAGGACCGTTGTGCCCAGGACCCATAGTACCTCAACTAGCTCCAGCCATGCCGTGCATGGGCCCAATGGTGGGTCCCCAACCAATCATCACTGAGCCTTACTTTCCCGGTCCACCCATAATTCCACAACAAGTTATTGCAACCCCGCAACCATTATGTGCAACCCCGCAACCATTATGTGCAGCACCGCCACCATTATGTGCAGGACCGCAACCATACATTGCAGCACCACAACCAATAATTGCAGCTCCGCCTTGTATAGTACAACCTTACCCGAACGTGGTTGCCGCAACTGTAGTCGACAACACGCTGTCGAATTCCTTAGCGAATGCTATACAGCTACTTATAGTCAGCAACCTAATTGAAAACACGCTTAATTCTGGACTATACCCGGGCGGTATTGTAAACTTGTGTGACTCAGTTATAAATCCCGGACCGTGTGTTGATTTCACAGAAATAATACCAGTCGCCCAAAGCATTGTACCAACATGTGTGTGTGAATCTCCAATATTGGAAACCGTTGGGCCAATATATGGTTGTGATATGCCAGTATATGCAAATTATGCTATACCAGAACCTATCCAGCCAATTTATAACCCAGTTGTGCCCACGATGGCTCCGGTTGCTGCAGAGGTATTGTTTCCTTCGGCAATACCCGCACAGCTAACTTGTAATTTTGGCTACATGAACACTAATGTACCGTGTGTGAGTGTTAATGTGGAACCATTACCAAGTTTCGATAGTTGTAATCCCTACTTTAATAATGGGTACTTTTATTAAGTGATATATTGTAAGGTTTTTTACTTCTGAAATAAATACTCTTAAAATTTTGTACATAAATTTTATTTTCACAAAACCATAAAGTAAGTGAATGAACCTTTGAAATGGTAAGTATGTCTTAAATGCTAAATATTTAGAAAAAAAATTACATTATTGAACGTTAATTCTCGTCATCTAAAAGTTCATCTTATTACAAAAAAAATATTGAATCTTTTTTTTTCACAATCGTTATACTTATACAATTTGTTGAATATATAAGAAAAATATACAAAAAAGTTTTTCTTATATGTACCTAGTTTTATGTTCTTTGGACACACTACATACTGTAAGAGGTACTCTCTAAGGAATAAAGCAGGGACCCGCATCCTAGCTCAATGGATAAAAGCTCTACAAAATATCACTTTGAAACTACTTTGAAAGTTTTATGGCATCTTTGAACCTTCAAAACGACCGGAGCGTGACCAATTTTGTTTTTCAAGCGACTCAACCATCAACATAGGTAGAGTACTAAACTATTTAATATAATATAAGTAAGCTTAAAGTATACCAAACAGATTTTAATAAAATAGATAGCCAGGGTTTTTTGTAATAAGGAAAAAGAAAATAAATTTTACATATTCCACGTCACATTCTTATAGAAATACCACTTTGTAAATATATCAATAATTTATTCAGAAATAAATAATACTATAAATACTTAAATAAACATTAATTAAATGCCGCCACCGAGCAAAGACATTAAACTATTTAAAAGATTGTTTGTAGAAGGCACGGCACATGGAGGTGCGCTAGGAATAGTAGGAATTACACTAGGAGGAATTATGTTAGGCGCTACCATTTTAGGAGCAATAACGTTAGGAGAAATAAGTCCAGGTGCGAGCAAATTAGGAGCAATGCCTTGGGCTATAGGGGAGATAGGATTAGAACAGCCGCAAGATAAAGTAGGTGACGTCAAAATCTCATTTAAAATTGGAGACGCCATCTGCATAGCTATCTCTGGACCTCCTTTCGTATTTTGTAGAAGGTTACAAACGATCATAAGTTGGATTGTATTCGCCAGATTCTTACACACAGCTGGAGTACAGTCAGTTATGAGGGTGGTAGACGACGGTACACTAGGGATAGGAACGATGCTGTTACACGGCGGTTCTGATATGACAGTAGCCTGGGGACTGAATACTCTGGGAGCATCTATGATTCTTGGTGCTTCAATATATCGAGGTGTCTCTATGATTCTGGGTGCTTCAATGATTCTAGGTGCTTCATAAAGACGAGGTCCCTCGATGATGCGGGGTGATTCTATCAGTCTCGGTGTTTCGATGATTCTCGGTCCTTCTATGATTCTGGGGGCTTCAATGTATTCTGCGAAAGGTCGGTTTACTATGTTGTATGGTGGTTGTCTCAGGCATTGGGAGAATACGACCTGTAACGGAAAAATATTATTTTAACACAATGGTGCGTTTAGTCCTTTATCTGTCATTTTTTTATATTTCGTAACAGGGATCTTGATATTGCATTACTTTTAATATGATACGTACTATAATTTCTACAAGTAAAAAGCAAAATCATACCTCCACAAACAATGACGTAATTAAAATAAATGTTGATGGTTTCAACATATTTAACTTTATAATTGTTTTATTAAATATATATTTATTTTAGTTTTGTTACTTTTCTGGATACGAGCTCGAGTTTATATAAAAAGCCTCACATAACATATAGTATATAACCATACGTTATCAACAAAACGTGGTTTATCGTAGATTATTTTTATGATACTATGAAATTATTCTAATAAAATTAACAAATGATGATTTTAGGTGATAAAGTTTGCAATCAATACGTAATTGCAATGGGAATAAGCGTCCTAGCCCTCGAATGTCTGCGAATAATATATTTAGGAATTGCAATATAAATGGATAAAAAATTCGCCGTCTTTCATCCAGTTTTCTTCGTAATTGGGTTATAATTTTAGCAAACATCATATATTTGGGAAATTTAAATGTTTTTAGAAGTCGAGCTAAGCTATAGACACTTTCGTCTGCAGAACAGGATCGGCTCCACCGCGGTTTTACCAAGACTGTATCGTAGGGAATGGACATGATGTTACTTTTCGTTTTCAAGGAGCCCATTAAATCTTTCCCTTTTCCTATCTTTATTATTTCTGGTTAAGGGTCGGGATGTAGAAATTATAATTCTCATAAAAGAGGACATTATTCTGTGCATCAAAGAATATACTAGGAAACTCCGTTCTCCGTGATTAGTTTATTGAACACAGGGATTTGGGTAATAGAGTAAAACATTGATAGAATTTGTAAACTATTACTAGATATACCTATGTTAGAGCTCTCATGTACATAGTTGTAACTCAGGAGGCAATATAATGTAAGTATAAGTCACGGCCAAGGAAGAAGTTTAAATAAGGTTTAAATTTTCTAGTGTTAGATATATTTTATCGGACTTATAATATTTATATATTTAAGGAATCTTAATAGAAACTGTGTCTCGATTACAGAGTTATTCGTGTGATAAATTACCGCACAATGCTTTTTGAAGACACGAATCTTAAAGTGATCAAATAACCAATCGTCTCTATCAAAAGTTGTATGTCGAAATTACAAATTGTGTCAGTGTATAATTTTATGTAATTCGAAGATGTAATCGTCGATAATGAGTTTATTAGGACACATACTAAGTATTTATAGGGCGTGTATCAAATTGAATTCAGTAAATCCAACAGTTATCATGAATTTTAAAATCGGACTTGTTTTATTCGTTGTTTTTGGAGTGAGTATTTTAAATTTTTATGTTTTAAATTTTTGATTACATATTGAGGTATATTACTGAATAATGATTATAAATTATACTTTTTTAATTCCTACACCATAAGTCCTCTGATATCACGGGTGTTCATAATGTTTTTACGAAGATCCACTTACTCATTAGTCGGGCTTCAATTTTATGGTATATTATTTCTCTATTTTCAGATGACAACGGCCCGTCGACGACGAATCATGCAAGAACCTAATCCTACAATAGTAATAGTTCAGAACATAATAACGCCAGATATTGATGTTAAGGATACCAGAATGGACTGTTTACCGTGCGCTGCAAAACCGATATGCGGTAAAAGCACGAAGTGTAGAGAGGAATTGATTCTACCTCCATCTATAACAGAGCTTCCTTTCGGCCTTGGATATTTTCCTGCTGCCTTGCCATTAGTCTCGCGTTGTTTCCAACCGGATTGCATGTGTACCGAGGCGACCATTCCAGTAACAAATAGATGTAGTTGCATGTCTCTTGCAAGTCCAGTGTTTCCCGACTATGAATGTTTAGTACGACCTATAATTTTGTAAGAATATTTATTCAATAAAATTGTTATGTTGATGAGATTGTTTTAATAAATAGCAAATCGCTCTTTGCCAAAAAGAGCGTAAATGTTCCTTTCCATATTTTTGAATGAAGAATTCCTAGCAATGTTCTAAACCAAACTCTTGTCTGTTCCAACTATTATAATTATTCTACTTAGATTCAATTGAGATCATATAAACGTAAAGCAAAAATATGTTATAAGAATAAGAAAGCAATTGAGTAATGATTTATGTTTACGCGAATGTTAGTCATAAAAATAAAATTATTTTTCTGAGGAGGGAGGAAATTATTTATTATAAAAAAACAGCGATTAATTCCGAAAAATAGTTTTATTTCATAGCAATTGAGTGTTAACATTTGAATACTTACGGATATTTATAGGAATTTATGTTGTCTTGTTTTAAAGACCAGTTGACGAGTCTCTAGTATGATTTCTAGATTTTGGCTAGTTCAGAAAACATGAATCCAATCATGAATGAATATAATAAATTATAAAGATATTATGAAACGTTTCATTTAATGTCCTAGGGATAGATTTAGTTTTAACATAACAATGATTTGCATATTTCACATCTTTAACTAAATATCTTATAAGAATTAATGACGTAGTAGATATTATAGTATAACTATCTTGTAATATTTTTTATATGATATTAATAAAAATAATTAAAGATAGACGTGGTGAGTGGTGAATCTGATTGTCAAAAGAAAATACATAAATAATTTGTGAAGAGTTCAAGCCAATGACTTCATCTCATATATCTTTGTGACATTAGGATTCTTTTTATTTCTGAGTCGAGTGAACATCTCTACAATTAGTCCTTGCGGATATTAACATTTATAATTTAATGCATCTTTAAAGAAAATAACAAGTATTAATTTCATTGATATTATAAAATAACATTTTAAATAAGCACGTGCTTTATCAGATTCCTAACTATTAAACTGGCAATACTTAGATAAGTTATCGTATTTGATCAGTTGCAAGTTATTTCGACCGACTTTTCGTTTTTGAAATATGTGGAAAGAATATTAATTGCAATACTTATATTTTTTTATAATCTCAAATTACAAACTGGTTAATTTATTGTCGTTCATATTTGTCTTAAAATATATGATGGAGTTCAATATACATGCTAATACTTTTATTATATTGTTTAGATATGTATTGAACTTAATTTACAAAAAGTTATTTTTTTATTCGCGGTATTTTTCGTCGAGTCTACTTGCCATTATGCACAGCTATCGTATTCGGTGTATCTTATATTGCTATTATTAGTCATTCTCTTGTAAGCATGAAGCACTGTTGATGCTTAAGAAAACCTATGGCATCGGACTCCAAGGGTATTAGTCTTATTCAGGTACTAGTATAATTTGTTCTCCTCACAAATATATTTTGAACGTATGTTTACCATTCCATTTCAGTAAATGTTTGCTCTCACGGCAGTTCGAAGGCATCAATATCTAAGTAGAAGATTACAAAGATGATTTCATCTACAACATCTTATTACAAACTTAGCTATCATTTGGTTGCTGATTCTTACGCATACTGATAAAACTCGAATAGATATTGAAATTGTAAAAATATTTTGAAACAGTTTTAGTATTGCTTCCATATTACATTATGTTTGAAGATAACATAATGCATAAATAAGTAAATTCGTATAGAAATATCGAGTATTAGACTTGTTATCAGTAATAGCAAACATACGCCCAAAAACAAATCGTAAAATGGCCTCTGTGCTTATACTTTTATTCTGCTTTTCATTAACAAAGGTATTTATAACATTTTGACAAAATGTGGTTTTAACATTTACAATTAAATCATTCTTTACCGAAGAAATTATGTGGCTATTATTATATTATTATGTGGCTGAAATCAATAAACCGCGAGAAATCTAAAAAAAAGAGCCTGAAATGAGATTTTTCGGAATATCTAAAAGATTGTGAACAATCTCATTGAAAACTATGCAAACAATTGCAAATTGATAAAAATGAACATTTAAATCAACAGTTGTTTGCATTTAAAACTTATTGTCTTAGTTAACTGATCGTAGGATAGGCTGTCGATATTTATTCTATTTCACTTTAATTTTTTATTTCGATAATCGACTCATTACACGTGTTTACAGGCTACACTATCCCTTCACAGCAATTGGATGCCACCTGCACCGTATCATTTACCACCTAGCCAATTGGATCCAACGACACCAAACATTTGGACCAATCAACCAACATGCAAGTCTGCTAATGCCCAAGTGTACTTCTTACCCACTGCACCAAAACCAGCTAAAGTGACAGTTTTGACGGAACCAGCCAAAGTTATACCAGGAGCACAGGAAATTAAAGAAATTAATAAAGACAAAACATCGTTGGGTGTTCCGCCTCCGCCGCCACCTTCCCCTGTACTTCCAGGGGTTCTAGATAAGATACCTACTATTATTCCACCTGTAGAAACATCATGTCCATGTTTAAATAGGAAATCTAAAATTCTGGAGCAAATATTTGAAAGGACCTCCAGCGTGCTGCCCAATGCATTTAATTATGATCAAGATTTGCTGAATGGATTTTTGAGCAGTTTAGGTTTGTAGTATTGGTAATAATATAGAATGGTATATTGTTATAAATTATTTCTATTTAAAAAATATTATATTTAAGTGAAAGTAAATAAGTACCTATCTACTTATATGTTACAAATAAAATGTTCAAATAATAGGCAGCTTTTTGATTTTCTTTATAATCATAATAAGAACATCACAAATACCTACTTAATATTAATAACATTAATGCTATGCCTAATGCCGGCGCCACATACAGACAAATATTTGAACAAAGACTTTGCCACACATTTGAATACAGTTTTGCCCGGACCTGCCACAAAGACTTTGCAAATAAATTCGCTCACACTATTCAAAGAGACAACAAACACGATAGACCGCATTTTTGTTGACGCGGTATACTTGTACTATTTGTGAATATAATTATTTATGACATGTATCTATATAAAAATAAACTAAAAACTCCGATATGGAGCAAGATAATAATTTACTTGTTATTCTGAACCAGGTGAAACTGACCAAATTTCATTTTTTATGGCTTTTACTGTTAGGTTTCCATATAATCGTTTCTTCTTCAAGGAACTCCATAAAACTGAACTTTGCGCAAGTGTGGCGGGATGCGTGGTCGCAAAATCGATATCGAATGGCAAATACGCAAACATTTAAACAAACTTCGCGCAAATACGCATATACCCTTGCTACACATGTGTTCAAACAGGTGTTCAAATAAGTGTTCAAATATTTTTGCTATGTGTGGCGCCGGCATAATACTAACCAGACTACAATGTTATGAAGAACTCAATCAAAAAAGGGCGAAACGTGTGTATTATAAACATGTGTGCGTTTAGTGCATGAAAGTTTTTAAAACAATTAGGACATTCAAACAATACAATTTATAAGTCGATTTTTTTGTATACTTAGGTGTTTTAAAAATGAACTTTTAAATTTATAGAATGAACGTGTTCGTAACTTTTTTCATTCATCAACAGTGAAATGTCATTGACTATTTGACATTTCTGGTAAGGATGGCCATTTTTTCCTAAAAAAAAAACAATTCTTAAATCGATGCGAACTAAAATCTGAGAAATCGATTACCTAAAATATCAAGGTCCTAATAGAACGATTTTCATAACATCGATCTTTTATCAATTTGCATTTCGAATTTAAATCCAATAATGGAAACCAATCAGAACAAAACCATAACCGATCTTTTATAACTCTAGACCCAGTGCCGATCATTTTAAAAAAGTGGTAGGGCGCGTTTTCTTGCCTGGCATTACTACATTATAATTATTATAATAAATCGATGGCTTAGGACCAAAAAAATTGATTCTTCAATGAATCGACATCAGATGAATGCCTAATCACTAATCAGTCAAGATTCAATTGTCATATTTCCACGAGCTGTCGGTACTGTATCTCGGAATTATTTTTATATGTTTCTATAACATAAACCATAAAAAATGGTGGAGGCACAAAAATACAGGATTGAACAGGAGATGACCAATATGGTCAATGAATTAGACAGGAGTTATTTAAGAAAAATGCAAGTAAGTTTTTAGGTTATAAACAAGTTAATCTTAAAAATTCTTACGCAATGAGCGGTAAGTAGCTTCATAACAGAAGGAATTTAGGAGAGTAGAAACTCAGTTTTAACTGGCTCCAAACTTAACTCTTTTAACACAGTACATATAAAAGATGTAATTTTTATCTCCCAAGGCTCTGTCCATAATGAAATAATTATCAGTTTACTCATAGAACTTACTAAATAATGAGACGAGTAAAGTATTTAAAATAGGTAGTAAAATTATCCAAAATTTGATACAAAAGGAGGCACTGCAATACATTGCACTGCGCCCCTGAGATGTTAGCCTGAAGTTCATTGTTTTGAAATATCTTGTGGCGGTTTTCTAAGAGCTGTCAATAAATTATTATTGTTTCTCAATAATATACAGGTCATGCAATATATTATTTCTATTAGATTAAAAGAATTCTTGTTAGATCAAATTAATATTTATTGTACAAATTAATAAAATATTTATTTGACAGCAGTTTCTCACTTTGTTGATACTTATTACTGTATAATTGAATTCCAGGGTGACATGCATAGATGTGCAGCCAAGTGTTGTGACGACCAGCAGTCTTCATTAGAGAGAGTCCATGGATGCATAGAGAACTGCACTGCACCACTCAACCAGGCCAACAATTATGTTCAGGTAAAAACTTCATTCTGCAGCAGGCTACATGCCAGCAATGTAACTAGAGAATATGATTGACAGTTGCTACAGCAGGTAAAGGGTTCTTCAATATAACTGCTCATTCACCCCCCACAAAAGCTGGGTGTTAGTAATATGGCACTATCTTAATAAAAGAAAAAGAAAAAGAGAAAAGGCCCATAAGACTCAATTTCTACTGGCTGGTTTTTTTTGCTATAATACAATTTGATGATATAAATTCCCTTTCTTTCTAATAATACTATTATGTCTGAGATCAATCTTCAATTATAAATGAGAAATACCACCAAAATTCTTAAAAAAATCATAAATCACATGTAATGATTAGCCCTACTTACATACTGTGCAAAAAAAAATGTTCAGCAATTTTTACAGACATTATTTTGTAGTCATATTTTTATTTGCCTACAGGGAGAGATCAACCATCTTCAGAACAGGCTGCAGAGATGTGTGATGGACTGCAATGATTCAGCAAGAGACCGTCTTGGACCTGATCCCAGTCAAGAGACGGTTAGTTGGATATATTTTCTATCCACTCATATATATTTTTATTGTAATTTATTGTAATAAAGATGTGAAACAAAGTAAAATTAAATCAGGGATTTTCTGTGTTCGTAAAAAGGAAAGTTTTTCTCAAAAAACTGGAAGATGTGAATATAAGCTAACAAATAGAATTAACTAGTAAAGAATGAAAAAAATATGACCTCAACATGTAACCAAAAAACTAGTGGTCTTCATAGCTATTTATCCTTTCATGGGGAATGATAATTATGAGGTTACATTGGGTTTTGATTTTTCTGCATTGTAATAGACTACTAACAAAATAATCGCAATGAATTCCATCCCCACCATTACCTAACTAACTGCCCTTAATAAAAATTATTGTAGGTGTATTAAATTATACAATACTAGTCTACTTACGAATTTCGGTGCAAAAATGTTTTGCCAAATATTTTGCCCATTCTCGTGAAAGAGTTAAGATTTCATTATATTATGCTTCCTATTGTGGCACTCCTGATAACACAGTTTGCTACATTAGTAACCCATCAAATTCAGAACTTTAAATCACAGACTGAACTAAATTGCTTTAATGAATTTTCATTATGGTTGTTGCAGATTAATAATCATTGATTTATATCTTTAACTTCCAGATTGACAAATGCACAATAGAATTCGAGAAATGTGCCATCAAATGTGTGGACAAACACATGACAATTATTCCAAGTATGATGAAGACAATGAAGAAAGTGCTGGCCAGCGGCAAACCTCCTCCAGTGAAGAACGAATGAGACTGAGACCAACCTATGAATTAACAACCAGTCTATCAATTGGCATTTAGGAATTGTATCTATGAATCTACATGAGTAGTTACGAATAATGTTGCTGTTTATAGACAGTTCTGAATCTTGCTGTTCGGTGACAATATATTTGGTTAGTTTATGTACTGAGTTATTAAGAAATGTATTTCTGCATCTTCTGCATTATTTGGGTTTTTCTGCTCAATATTAGCCCGGAGTCTGGAATTTGTGCCCGATATGGCGATAGGCTCGCCCCCCTATCACATCCTGGGACGGAACACACTCGGCGAAAAGTGGGTGCCTTGGTTGCACCTCTGCATACCCCTTCGGGGATAAATGCGTGATGATGTGTGTGCATTTCTGCAATAATTTTAAAATTTATAAGTTCCTGATATGAAAAGCAGCTATGAAATAGTGATCAAATACTATAGCTATGTTTCTTTTTATTTTTTATCAATTGCGCTTGTAAAAAAAATGTGTTTGAAAATGAACATTATCATTACATTTATGTACCAGAATTAATCATGTTGATCATGATACATTTAATCTAAGCATTTAATGATACTGCCTTGACTTGCATTTACGTATGACTTATCGGTTTATGTGTTAGTGTTTAATATCTTGAATTCATTCAGTAGCAAAAAGTTCATAAAACCCGTATCCTGTCGGCTTGCCTTTCGTAATTTTTCGAAACTCTAATAATTATCATTTGAACGATTTGCAGACCACTTTTATGTTTAATAAAAATAAATAAGTATCTATTTGTTGTATTGTCATCCCGTTCGGAAAATTTCAACTTTTGCCACTGATGTACAGCTCTACACTTAATATTGCTAACTATAAAAGTGTTGTATGGACTTTTTCTATTGCAGTTTACATTGAACAAAGTACAAAATATCCTCATATATAGTGGTAGTAATGATAACTGGTTATTTTGTGGAGTTGGTTTATATTTTTTTTAGTTTTAGATGAATGTATATTAGTTGTACAGTTTAATAAAAATGTGTATATTGTAACTATGGTTTTATTTTATTTTTTGTTCAATTTCTTGGGTCTGATATGGCGATAGACATGGCCTCTACCAACTTTGGGAGGGAATACAATATATTTGATATGATGCACAACAAAAAGTGGATTACCACCAATCTACCTCTTTGGGGATAAAAGACTTAAGGTCTATGTGTAATTTCCGAGGATTTATTTTTAACAAACCAACAATAATATGCACTGCACTGCAGTTTCTGATGGTTTACTGGTGGTAGGTCAGTCATGTGTGAGAGTCCGCCTGGGTAGGTACCACGGCAATGTCTATTTCTGTCGCCAAGCAGCAGTGTAGTCTTTGTTGTGTTTCTGTTTGAAGAACATTGTAGCCAGCGTAACTACAGGACATAAAGACTTACCATCTCATGTCTCAAGATGGCGAGCGCTGTGTAATACCAAACAATACTTTGTAATTCAAGGTGTTGTATGGTGTTTCTACTGTTTATGGGCGGTCGTATCACTTACCACTATCTTTATTTTTCTAATTCGCTATTGTGTACAACGCCAGCGCCTTCAATTTGAAAAATCATGTTAAAAAATTCAATTAATTCCCATGGGAGTCAATTCTCGGGATAAAAATTGAAGTAAATTGTGCCAAATTTCATCCGAATCCGTTCAGCTGTTTCTGAGTTTATTTCTAACAAACATCTGAACATTGTCACAAAATTTGAGTATATTTGATCTTAGCAAGAAATTAGACTATGCCAGAGACAATGGTAATTGATGTAACGGAGGAACGTAAAAGAAAAGGAGTGTGGAGATGCGTGTAAAATTGTTAAAAAAATAACAAAAAAGGGCTAATATATATTTTTTAACATTATCATTCTGAAATCTTTGCATATTTCCGCTCGTAACTTGTGCGTCAGAGTAGAATGGAATGAGAATGCTCGTTTGCGTGGGGAAGGGCCTCCTATAGTTAAGAAAATGGTATAGTTGAGCGGGCCCAACACTCCATTTTATGAAAGATATTAGTAACGATAGATAGGTATACGGTTTACCTAAACAGGTTGATGTTATCATTCAAAACGAAATCACTATCGATAATATGAATCAATCGATATTTAATTGTGAAAATGATTGCCAAGTTAAAGATTTTCGAAACATCGATTGTTTAACTTTTTAATATAAAAGCGTTGAATATGTTTTATTTGTATTAAAAAAACACAATGGAGGGAAAACATTTAATTCTTCTTACTTTGTGTTGCCTATGGCTTTATGTAGTAAGTATTCAAATTATTTTATCGACCCGTTGTATTTTTATTCTTGTTAAAAATCATTTTTTGCTGTACGAAGAGAATAGACGACATGTGGAATTTGTGAACATTAAGTCACCGAAAGTATGTAGTGTATTCTAAGCAGTTTTTATGCCGCATCCGAAATCTTGGAGTGATTCATACTTAATACAGGTCTAAATAATATACTTTGTGTTCGCTTATTTTGAACTCAGAAAAAAGTACCAAGACTTAAGTAATTAATTATAGCACACTACAAAAAACATTTCACCTTTTTTCAGGCTGATGCACGTGTCATATCAACAGCTAAATCAACAAAAATACGAACAGTTAAAATACCTGCTTGTGGATGCGGTACCCCTGTCGTGGATGTTCCTCGATGCGGATGTCGCGGACTTGGACTTGATCTTCCATGCACATGCGATATAAATATGAGAAGGCCGTGTGGATGCACAAAACCTGTATATGTGGAACCGTTAGAAATACCTTTATGCGCATGTGGTTCCGGGCTACCCGTCGCAGCAGTGTATACGATAGAGATGCCATGCGGATGTCAAAGTCCTGAAACTTGCACGTGTGGATATAAAAATTCTGCTCTATTCCCGAATATATACGACTTTGTAGAAATCCCCCGTTGTGGATGTCAAACCCTTGCAAAACCCTGTGGTTGTCAACCAATAAACGCTTGTGGTTGTCAATCGATAAATGCTTGTGGTTGTCAACCAACTAATGCTTGCGGATGTCAATCTCCTATAAAGTCTTGTGGTTGCCAGTCACTTAATCCGTGCGGATGCCAAGGGTCTATGTGGATGAATTATGATTATGTTTCTCCCTATGATGTGTGTCCTTGTAAATGCAAGGTGCCTGTAACAGAAATTCCTTGTGGATGTGCGGATGGAAACTGCGGTTGTTGCGCAATGAAAATACCAACGCCTTTGGAATGCTTAACAGCCATGTTGGAACCGTGCGGATGCGTCATCACTGCTATGCCCGATGTTCCGATTTACTCTTGCGGATGTCAAAGTACACCATGCGGATGCGGTGGATGCGGCGGTTGCGGTGGATGCGGCGCTTGCGGTGGTGTTACCCTGCCTCCTTCACCGCCCGTAGTTGGTGGAACAAAATATTTACGTCAAGTGAAACTACAGCCGCCATTTTTGTAATAATTATTTGTTAGTTGCATATAATATTTATTTAAATAAATTTATTTGTTACTAATTCGGATTGTCCTTAATTTCCCTTACGGTGAAGATATAGGTACATACTTGAATTGCCTAACAGCAAAATAATATTAATGTTCACCAATGATTTATAAAACTTTACTTATACATTTTGTTTTTAAAATCTATAGTCCATGAACGTCGAAAAAAGCACTAACAAAAAAAAAAAACAAATAAATAAATAAAAATCCATTCATTATTTCCAGTGAATGATGGGTGTACCCTGAATACTATAGACTAAGTATAGCATAATTTCATTTAATTGCAATTAAATATATTATACAGTTATCTTGATTTTCTGATGATTACCCGGTTTATAGGTACTTTTATAAGTAAAGAAAGTCCTGGGCTTCATTCTTAAGTATATTTTTCTTGGATTTAGATATTTCCAAATCATATCGAATAATATTTACGGCTAAATGAGAGGAGTACGTTATCTTCGTAAAGATTTCTGTTTATATTGTGATTTATATGTGTTTATTTTTGGTGCCCAGCAGTAAGTCGGAAATAAAATGTTAGCTGTCATGGTTACAAGATTTTTGTTTTAAAACTTAGTAACATGTTCACAATAGAGCAATACACAAACAAAACAAGGTCTATACACAATATACGCAAATCTACAGTATTTTTATATAGATTATAATTATGGAAAAACCTCAGTGAACAATTATAATTTATTCCTTTAACTCATCCAAACTACTTCGTTCGAGCGAGTCATCGTCCGGATTTTGCCGGCATACTAATAATAATAATAATAATAATAATCAAACCTTTATTTGGCACAACAGTAAACGACAACATAACATTGTTCACATGCTAAAATTATTTGTGCTTACATAGAATTTTTAAACTTTAATTAACAGGGGGCCCCAAACTAGGCGATGCCTGTATCTTGGAGACCAGAAAAGTTTTACATCTTAGTTTAGTCGTAATATTATGAGTTTCTATTACAGTAGTTCTTTATTATATTTATCAATATAAATAAATATATACAATAGCTTTTATGATTTGCCCAAAGGGTTTGCCTAACATCAAGTGCAGTAACGTCTTTAAATGAACAAATCTTATATAAGAACTTAAAAATAAAATCAGTTGACATTATCAACTCTATTTAAATTGCGAAGATACGCTGAAACTTTAAAGCCTATTCCACAGTGGCTCTTTTTTCCGAAAGAAAAATATGCATGAATGCGGTCTGCAAATCATGCTAATGATAATTAGATTCTACATAAAGGAAAGCCGGCAGGAATCTGATTATATGGACACTTCGGTACTGAAACTCTATACTATATTCTTTCGAATTGGCCGGTTCAGCATAAATGTACTACAAGATCAAGAGGCGTAATCAAAACGCCTTTTTACATTCGTTAACGCTAACGTTATGTTTAGAAATGACATCCCAATGATTGGCATATCGATAGGATACGCTATTCCCATTTTTTCGTTGTTAACTATACGTTAACGATTGTAAAAAGGCTAGCCTACGGGCCCTGCAGAACCATAATTCTTATTTATTGAAATATAATTCTTATTTATATGTACTTTATATACATAATATGTATATCGGCGGACTTAATGCCAAAGGCATTCTCTATCAGTCAACCTAAAGTGGGTGCATCAGCCACCAAGGTAGCATCAAGTATTAATGACTCATTGCATATATTGGAATTGTCATTCCAGGTTTATTACAAGTTTTTCTTTAGTAGAGCATATCGAAAATAGGTATAGTAAAGCGTTTCTTGCAGCATTTGGCGTCACATTAGAGGAGGCATTAGTATGGTTTCTTTTGCTTACGTTTGCTATTGATAGAATATTCGTATCCGCTCGCGCAGCAACCACCGAATACAAGATATAAAATCCGCCATAGTGGCCCACGTAAGTGTGTAGCGTTCCGGCGTCAGTCTGTGTATCTCCAGTTACAAACAGCCCATCATGGTAAAGTATAAATATCTCTCATCAGTTATCAGTACTCTATGTAGAAGGCACTCCACATACCATCAGGTGTAGTGAAATAACTTTGTTGTGCCTATATAAAAACAAAAGTTATCATTTTCACTCATGCTCGAATTTCCAATTATCCTATTTAGTATTAGGAATGCGAAAATTTCACTGTACTTTTTTCTTTTCGACATAAAAATCCTTATTGCATCCAATTTGATTGTATTGGGGTCATACTTGGCGGGACCTTTGGTTTATACACTATGACACGGAAATATAGTATACGTTGGCATGCATAACAGTATACATACTTATTGCTTATTATACAATACAAACAACAATCTGATTAAAGACCGATAGTATCATTTATCCAATAGGAATCGGTAAACAGATATTAGATTTTCGCTTGAATTTAGTATATACTGTAGCTCTGTAGAGTCACATTTCCTATCACTCATTTTTGCATCTAATAAATTTTATAGTTAATTCGCAATATATTGAGCAAGTTGTTTCCAGTTATTTATATTGGAATCAACAAACGATATCTTAGATAAGTTATTACATAAAATCAGTGCTTAATAGTCAAGTTGTTTGGTTTAATATTGCATAAATAGATAGATAACTTATTATCGATTTACAGCTAATTATATGTACGTAATGCAAGTTTTAGAGATAATGAATTCAAAGTCTTTTATAAAAACCTCAACAAATTTTAATACGACACACAGTCGAATTTGATTTCCCATAGAGAAAATTGTAAGTTTACTCTGGTTACTTTTTCTTTTATTGCCACTTTGCAAATTGTTTTTCCATACTTGTATTTGTCGCAAAACAATTACATATAAATCAGTTTCGTTTAAAACTAACTCTTTCTGCTATAATTAATAAATTTGCTATTATTTTTTTTACAGATCGCCATGGGAATGAAAGTGCTTATTTTATCCCTGGCAATAATGGGAGTACAGATTACAAAAATTAACTGTCAAAGGGTAGTTAATAGCAATATGGTGGCTTCGATTCTGCAGGACATCTTATCACCAACGAAGACACAAAGTGCGTTGCAGTTATTACAAATGGCTGCCGCAGGTTCTAATCGCAGAATATCCGTGCCAGAAATACTAATGCCAAACAGACTTGTGGCCAATCAGATCGAAACAGCAGTGCCAGTTCGAGCAATCATGCCACGTGAAGTTATGCCGTGTGCTTGTAGGGCAAAGGAAATTGAACCGCCAAGAGTTATGTCGAAAGTTGAAGTATTGCCTGTTCGAAATGACAGGATGCCAGCTCGCATCATGCCAAATATGGTCAATATGGCTGAGGTTTTCCCACGAGAGTATAGTCAGCCTTTGGCCCAGCCATGCCCGATGATGAGCCCAGGTATGATGAATTATGCCAGGCTGCCATCAGAGGCACTTCCTGTCATGAATCCTTCGATAGTGAGCCCATATTTGCCAGTGGCGTCTCCAATATCAGCGTTTGCACCACCAGCTTCAAACATGCTGCCGCCGCCCACACAAGCAAGAAATCAGTACTTGAGGAAGGTTCCCATACCCCCACCTACTTTATAAGGATCACTATATGGTCCTATATTGAATCCTGGGATGGTGCTTTTTATCTAATTTAGACTATCTTTGGCATCGTCAGAACTGTAATAATTTAATTTATAGTAATTTATTTATTATACTATTTATTTAATTTATTTGAATAAAGTAAATTATTCAATTTAACAATATTATCCTTTATTCACCATATACATAAACTACATATATACAGCTTCCTACTCTGAATGCATTAAGTCTATGAACGTGATACAGAAGGAAATACATATCATGGAAACCACCTCTATGTCATAGATATTTTTATATTATAGTAAAAACGTGCTGAACATTATAACTTCACAAAATTGACTTTGTAGGAAGAGGCAAAACACCTCTACGGCCAAAAACTTTTCTATAGATCTCTACCACATAATAATGTTTAACTCTAAGAGCTGCGCCACTATTTTAACTCTTTCTCATTTTTTGCACGTTATTAATTATTATTAATTATTATTCCCTTGTTAACAAAAAATAAATGCTAAAACGAAAAAAATCGAACACGAAACGTAATCACGCGTCGACTAATACTCGATTTCTATAAACAATATTAAACGTTATCATCGACTCCCTAACTATAATAGAGTAATGATTATTTAGTAAGGATTCTCAACGTGTTTTCAGTCACGCCACGCCGCTGCCTTAATAGAAATGTTCACTTCCCCTTCTCTTCAATCACAGGAAGAGGAAGCGAAAGGCTCACGAAGTATCCTAAATAATATTGTAAAAATGAGTATGTCTATTTGTTTCGCCCACACCTACTACTACTCAAACCGGTGACAGTGAAATTTTGAATATTATATGTATTTTGTTCTGGGTACAGATGGACTTATGCTACCTTTCATCCAGAATAAAGGATTGTTCGTAAGATATAGAAATTGATTGACAAAATGTACATTAACGTCCTCTTTACATGCTGTCTCTGTTCCCTATGGGGTTCTCGCCCCCAAATATTAAAAACAATGGTTTATAGAAATCGGTTGTATTTACTATCTCATGAATCACGCACAGTCCAATCTCTTCGTTAACAAATGTTTTCAATAATATTTATTATTGATATCAGAACGTAGTACATACACTCACGCCTCTTGTACCTGAAGGGGTAGGCAGAGGCTATATAATAGTGTTATACATCATATGTCTATAAATTATTTGTGGTAGAGCCCAGCTCTAGACTGTGTCGTTTACTGCTCACATGGGTGGGGATTTCTCGGGTCATCGTTAAAAAAGTGGAACAATGGTTTGGTGATGTGCTTCCAGCTGTTTATGAAAAGTACAGTCTACTATATTTTGATAGCATGTGTACAGTCACACACAAAAGTAGCTGAACAAATTTAAAACTTCAAAACACTTCTACAAATTAATTGAAATCGAAATATTATTTTTCCTTAGCTAAAACAAAGTTAACATTTTAAAGTTTATTTTAGTGAATAAAATGCCTTTGTTGATACCGACACAAAAGTTAAAAGGGTTCAGCTACTTTTGTGGCTATACGAAGTGTAAGTGCGCTGATATAACAATCAAAGATCAAAAATACAATATATTAACTCTCTCTAGCTTCGGAGTTACTTGATAGTCACCTATTTATAAATATATATGTATGTACAACAGTTGTAAGTATATATAGATAATGTATACAGGAATTATCATGAGCGTCGCCGTTGATAGTTGATATGGAGAATGAGAAAAGTATGCATTGTAGGTAAAGTCGGGAGCACGTGTTCCTCCCCTACTTCCTCTCTCCCGCTTTAATAAAAACATAGAGCAGAGCGTAATTGAGCGTACAGAATATTGAGCATGGAATTAGTGAATTTATTCGAGTTTTAGAATCTCTAGGGGGAGAGGAGGCAGCTGCCTCTCCCTGAATTATGTAAATAGCTACCTAGGTACTATATAATATTACGATGCATTCCTTCCCAACCGAATTTTGGCCACGGCGTTCAAACTAAACGATTATCCATGTACCCAGGATATATTATAATTAGTGAACACATTAGCACAAGTGTGTGCGCAATACACAGGTGCACTCTCTGTTCCTTCACTCGCATAGACCATCCATGGAGGATAGGACAATCCAACTTGACTAGAGAGAGATCAGGTGCAGGACCAACGGCTTTATTTGCTTCCGAGGCACGGAGGTAATCCATGTTCGGTTCCGGTTTGAAGGAACTACTGGACATAATAAGACTTAACATCTCATGTCTTAGGATGGCGAGCGCAGTGGAATATCAAACAATACATGTATATATAATTCAAGGTGTTGCATGGTATTTCTACTGTTTATGGGCGGTCATATCGCTTACCAACAGGCGAACGGTAAACTCGTCTCGTCATACAAAGCAATAAAAAAAAATAGACATGCTGATTGCAGAAGCATGTGTTATCTAAATGAAAAATGGATTACTGTGTGATATAGTTTAATATCACAAATGTTACAATGACCGATAAACTATGTAATAAATGATGTAAATAAACACGAAATCACAACATTACATAAATTAGCACTACATAAAGGAAATGTGTGTTTTAATATCGCATAACACAACAGACCTACATAAAAATGTTGACGCTAGTATTTACTTCTGCTGTATTAGTTAGTGTAAGTATTTTTGTAGTTTTTATTATTCAGCGTTTTTATACGCAATTAAATAATGGATATTATTTGTTTTGTGCTCACTCCTCGTAATTTGTTGTAATTAATATGTGTATAAGCTTTAAAATCAGTGCAATCATTTCACCTTGATTTCGACCTCGAGTTATATGAATATTAAATTAGTTATCAGTGTACTTAAATAGCTTACCTACATACCTTAGAATAAATAAAAATTTCGGGTGTATGTATGCTCGGCTAAGCTGCACTAGGCCATCTCGGAAAACTGAGCCTTAAACCAGCTCGGTAGTTAAGTAGACGCGAGCCCAGCAGTGGGCAATATAGATAATATAGGTCTAAGATTATTTATTAATTTTATATTATTTCTTACTTTTACTAATATTATAAACGCGAGCCAGTGAAAATATTCGGATGTTTAAATGTTTTCAAGTTTGTTAGATGAAACTTAATGTGGACTAGGCCCCGAGCATACCCTACGACCGTAGCAAAGATGCGTTTCTACAATCGTTGACGCTAATAGAAAACAAAATAATGTGTAGGAATTAAATATCCTATCGATAAGCCTATCGTCAGGATATATCCTTCCCATACAAAAAGGTAGCGTGAACGATTGTAAAATCGCATCTTGGCTAATATCCCTAAATACGATTCCTCTTTCATTTCCTCTTATCAAGTGTATTTATTTTTCAGGTAAACTGCATTGTATTACCGGCACCATGTCAACGGCCATTTTCAATAGTAGTGCCATCTATTGGCCCACCTTGTGCCAAACAGATGCCATTAGTAGCGATGCCATACGATCTTCCAATGCCATGTAACCCACCAATTAAATACATAGAATCAGTTAACTATGGTATGATACCCGGAAGGTGTGGCCCCATAGCTGAAATGCCAGTACCGGAAATGATGATGTATATGGGAAACCCATTTTTGCCAGCAGCGTCTCCGGTTTCGGCTTTAGCGCCGCCATTTTATCCTTACACTCCGCCATTGTGTCCATGCGATTGTAAATGCCAGTATTTGAAAAAAATACCTATACCACCCCCTTGTATTTAATTTAAAAATAAATACTTATATAAAATAAAAATTGTATTTTTTTTATTTTACTTGAATATTTCTTGTAAGACTGATCTTTAATACTATTTTTACTATTGCTGAAACCAAATTACGTCAGTATATTATTTGCTACATAAGTTGTTGCGATCCATCTTTTTTGCCAGATTGTCTATTTTCTCTGTGTCGTCCGAATTAATTTGTTTTCTAGACCGTCGATCTGATTCTGATCATGATTTTTTTTATACTTTCGAAACTCAACATGAATTACATCATATCATAATTGCTTAATTTCAGATTTTATGAAATCAATGTAATACTTATCTGGAAAATTACAATTAGAGATAAAGAAAATTACAAAATGTTTTGCATTGTAGATAAAGACTGTATTTAGATAAACTTAGGTACATATATATGGATTTGGTTATACGGTCTTCATAAAAACGATAACTGAAGAATATGTCGATATTCGTAAAAAAATATTAAAAAAAAAATAGTTGTCAAGAAATATCCACTTATATAAAAGAAAGAAAGTTTAATATTCTTTTTTTAGTTTAAATCAACACAAAAATCCAGAAATATGTGGAAGTTATTTGGTATTGTTTTCATACAGATGCTTATAATAGATGTAAGTATAACGTATTTTATTAACAAAACTTTGAAGATTCCACCAAAAAAGGTCGTATGACAAGCCGTACCTCGCTTTAACTTCAATATATTTTCAGAACATCTCCGCACAATATCCAGCTACAAGCCTTTACCCAACACAGCCTCAAACAAGAGTTTTAAATCAAAAGCAAAACATTCTAGCACCTCTACTTATGTCCTTCCTGAACAAGGCACCAATGCCAGAGAAAATTGAAACAGTGGCCAATGCCATAAACAGGATGCCTCCCAGGATGGTGAGCAGAAAAACAAAAGGCACGAAATGGCGGACTTTTGAAACAATCCGCCCTGCAGAGTTTGATGGTGGCTGCTAATGCTTGCAAAGTTTGTAATAAGGAGTCACCAGTCGAAGTTCTGCCTATGAGAAATCCTGTGCCACGAGGTGTCGACATGCCGCGGTTAATGCAATATTTGTAATTAGTAATTTTAGTGTAACTATTTATTGTTTTATATATTAAATGATTTTATACAATTCGTAGTTTTATGTCTTTTTGATTGGTATCGCAACGAATTGTCAGGAAAGTATTCGAATATTAGAAAAAGATCAGGGCCCTTATTCTGTATGATAGTGTACAGGCTATTACTAGATTATATCAATAATTATAATGTTGTGACGATAAAGAGACCAAAATAATATAAGTTTTGGTTAAATCATGCCATAGAATCATTAAGCTATTAAGGCTAAAATAAAAATTTCCTTAATTTATTACTGAAATTTAATATTTAAGCAATCAAAATATATTGTATACCCTAAAAAGTGTGATATGTAAAGTGAAAGTAAGATTGGAATATCATTTCCAGGACACAAATATACTATTCAAAAAAGCCTTTGTATCTCTTCGCTTCCTAAATATTTAAGTGTGTAGCATGTTTTCAGTTTTACATTTCTAATAGGAATTAGAAAATGGCGCATGTTGATTTTTTTTAAAACACACATTCCATATTATGTACAATAATTTTAAAAGATTTTTCCGCAAAATAACTATAATCGTAGTCAACACTTTAAACATTAATTTCCAACGATGAACATATTATTAAGGTTGAATATAATTTATGACTGCCTTGGTGACGTAGTTTTATGACGATACAATTGCAGTGTTGAGGTCTCGGTTCGATAATATTTTGTGTCGTGGTTTTATTACATTACTGCTGCAACGTGGCGGTCGCGGGTCCGATCCCCGGTCTGGCACGTTGATAATGGGGTTTTCTGTTCTGTCAGTCTGGAGTCTACTAATTGTATCCGATAAGGTGATAATTTGCTCCCTGTCATATCATGAGATGGAATACACATGGATAAAAGTAGGCGATAGCGCATCTGTTTATTCCTTCTAAAATTGTCCACTGTTGTACTGTTATACACAAGATCAATTAAAATCTATATAATAATATATAAAGCTGAAGAGTTTGTTTGAACGCGTTAATCTCAGGAACTACTACACCGTTTTTTTTTCACTAATAGGAAGTTTTATTACTCCTGTCTGCTATATGCTATTTTTATTACGGGAAATTATTTATCCCAGAAAAGCTTTTTCAGGCGGGCCGAGCAGCGGGCAAATGCTAGTTATTAATATGTTTCGTGTGTTGTTTTTTCAGAGTAAATCATAATTTCGCTATTAGACATGAATCTTGTATGGTGTGTACTAAGAAGTACACACATATCGCTTAATTGCTGGTAGTGAATGTGATCCAAAGAGTTCTTTACGTCCAGTTTTTAGCTCTCTTCAGTTCTTACAAAAAATTTCTGAATCTAAAATATCGCTAATATAATTATCGTTCCCATTTTCCATTATGCCGGCAACTAGTTGCAAAGGCAAAGGAATATAGCAAGGAGTTTGATAATATATCTTAGTTATTACTATAAAATGTGTATATGTATGGTATTGCCACGTTTATTGTCACATTTTTCGTTTAATATAATTTTTTTTTCGAGTCATAGTATCTTTTGTTTTTATTATGACGTCAAAACTCAAATGTTACGTAACTGACTTATTTGCGCGATATTTTAAAACAATAAACTAAAAAGTGTTGTTTACTGTTATATTACGGTTTTCCGAAAAAAAAGTAATTGTAAAGGGTATAAAAGAAATATCAACTAGTCAATCACTATAAAACAAATGAATTAGTTTTGCAATCCGTTGATGCAAAATACGTATGAACTATAATACACAATATTATTACGGTACGATTTCAGTGCTGAGGTCTTGGTATCGATCCGCAGGTCGGGCAAAGTGGTATTCAGTGTTTCTATTCAGTATCCAGGTCCCCTATCACATCATGGGACGGAATACATATGACGGCGTATGTGCGCGCCTCTGCCTACCTCTTCGGGGAGAAAAGGCGTGAGCGTGTGTGTATTAATAATATTAGCCCTGTATTATATACTGTCCCACTGTTGGGCACGGGCTCCCTCTACTACTGAGAGGGATTAGGCCTTAGTCCACCACGCTGGCCTAGTGCGGATTGGTAGACTTCACACACCCTCGAAATCCCTATAGAGAACTTCTCAGGTTTCCTCACGATGTTTTTTCTTCACCGTGAAAGCAAGCGGTAAGTCACAAAGAATTTTGGATATACTTGAAACTCGAAACCAGGCAAGTCAAAGTAGACTCAAATGCACAGGAATAAAGATGGCTATTCCTTAAGAAATGCAAGTGCAATGATATTCTGAGACCATTGTCCTATGACATAACCTGTCAATAAAACCTTACCACGTACAAGACACAAAATTCATAGAATATTTAAAGGAGATAAGGAACGTTCATTATGATAATTTAGTTATAAAAGATGTTACTGATTGTAATTTTGTATTAGTATATCGTGATGTGAACTGAAGTAGAAATGTTGAAAACCCTTTTGTTATTTTCGTTTATAATTATACAGGTAACGTATATTAACAAATTACTTATATATTTTCTAGATGAACGTGTCTATTTTTTATAGAGTGTAGATAAATATAATTTAAGCAATTGGAATTGGTATATTATTTGCATTTTGCAGTTATACAAAACATAGTCTTAATTATAAACATTTTAAAACAGTGATTAACCTTCATGTTTGATATGATTCATAACTCTTAAGTTATTCGACATAAGGGTTTTTATAAACATAGATATCGTGGCTATATAAAAATATTTATAATGTCTCCAAACTTAATCATAATTACAGCTGATTGCTTTCCATTTTTGTTTCAGAGCGTACGAACCCAACATCAGAATGGTTGTTCCTATTACAAATTATCTAATGCAGCCCTTAGCCAGTTACTGGCTAATACCTACCTAAATTCACCACCAGCGCCTAATTTTCAGTCTATACCTAGCAATATCGGATTATCTCTACAAAATGGTCAACTAAGTAGTAAGTTAAATGGACTCAATGCAAACAATATAAATGCTGGCAATGATTTCTTGTTTCCAATTAATTTGGCGCCAAATAGACATGAAGCGGGGAACAATGCTTTAAAGACAAATAATTTGCCACTTCAGATAAACAACCCGACACTAAATGAATTGTTATCTCACGCTATAAGTATCACAACTAGTAACGTGCCAACCATAAAGTCATCAATAAACAATAAGCTGTTAAATAATGGCGTCCAATACAACGTTGGTATACAAATTGACAAAAAGGATTTATTGAATAAGATTATGAATAACAAGTGCGTTTTCAAAGACAATATGCAAGTTTCAAAAATTCTAGGTGATACCGCGACTGTCCTAAATACTATGGATGTCGACACAAAAGATTACTGTAACATAAAAATGTCGAATCAACCAATTAATATTGAAAATCAATATGCTAACGCCCATAAACAGTCGGACAATTTTTTGTTGGCTTTACGTGGAATGCAAGAGAACAATGGATTACATAATATAGAAAATAGAGCACTTCCAGCTGAAGCACCAATAAGGAATATGGCTTCAAATTCAGGACTACCTACTGATAAAATTCAATTCATTACAAATAATGTACCTTTCCAAAATCAAATGCACTTGCAAAATGGTATGGGTTTACAAATGGCGAACAGAGCTATGGAACAAGCTATTCCCGTTACAAATACAATACAAGTAACCAATCAAGTTAGTAACAATTATCCAAATATCAACGCAATGACTACTGGTATTTCTGATAGTCTAATTAATAATGCTTTTTTAAATAATATGCCACAAACGGTGAATAATCCTTACGATAATTTGCTGAGTCCTAATACAGTGCCTCTGAATAATATTCAATTTGATAGTAATACAAATACTGGCAACGCATATCAGCCTAATTTAAATATACAAAATATTTTATTAAATGATTTAATAAGCAATAACCAAACACCCTTGAACAAGATGAACAATGCTATGCAAATGTCAAACGTGGAACTAAACTTGGGTAATTCTTGCATGCAGTATAAGGATATTGTGAACTTGAATGGATTCTTGTCTAACAATATTGTAAATACCAATGCAGGAGAATATAATGCCCAGATACCATTGAATACAATGCAGACAACCCAAATGAGTGATATGCCTATTATTGGCAATTTAAACATCGATCAATCCTTGTACAATTTGCCAGCCAGCATAGACTTCGAAGAATCACTGGGGAACATACAACTAAGCACGCCAAATAAATTGGCAGACTTCAGTATATTAAATTTAGGCCAATTTGGCTGTTTACCGATAATAAATGGGTTGCCAGTCGCAGGCATAACAGAGACTGTTACTGTTATGAACCCGAATATTTAGGCGGTTTTGTCTAGAAGTTATAAATGAAGGAAATTTTGATCCCATTACAAAAGGTGAAGAATGGAAAAGAAATTAAAAGAAGATCTGTTCTGTTTGAATAGCTATTTTAATTTGTGACGATATGGGTTATGAATATTTAATTACTGTAATTTATTTGTACATATTATTATAAAAATAAATTCTCTTTTATTACATTGTATTTTATTGTCCCCATCATTTATTACGTGAGTTGATTATGGGATGAATATAACCTGAAGGAAGGAAAGCAGAATATATTTGTAAGTGAAATCCACGCATAATATATTTGTTTTGTAGTCAGACTTTTAAGTCTGCGCCAAATATTTTAGACATAAGGATGTATGCATTTTTAATGCACATTAATATGTTATTATCAAAATAATTACGTAAAGGTCTATTACAAAGCAACCGAGGATGCAGAATATCCCGTTTTAATATCGCGTCTCTTGTATAAACCAGTCACAATCCAAATAAAGTTAGATTATAAGGCAAACACAATAACAATGTAGTACAAAGGAACTTGACGTCAGAAATCGTTACTGTACTTATAACACAGCCTTAAAATCTAAACTTCCAGTCACGTATGTAAGAATAAACTAACGAAATCACATGACTTTATTCGTTTCCTCAACTAGTAATAGTCGTAGAGGACTGATGAGAACTTGCGTAGAGTTTTTTTAATACAACTAACACCTTGTTGCACTGGCATGCGAATTTAAGTATTTTCCAGATCTTTCGTTTTTAGATAATTTAATTGGCCTTTTATTTACTTAATTAAAGTTTAATTACAATAAACTAAAAGTGTCTCCAAAAGATTACGCTTTTGATTGACTCTCACTGCGCCTCTGACTACTTCATTGGAAGTAGTTTTAAGTCAAATGATTCGAATAAATATAATGCTGATAGATATCTACATGAAAGTATGCTTAAAATTATGGGAACTATATTTTTTTTCTTAAATTATAATTTATATAAACACACACACAAGCAGACGTTCATATTATACACATTTTCTTGAATTACGAAATAAAAATATCCTTTTAGTGACTCACAAATGATAAAATTTAATTAGTTCTTAAAACATTATGTAAAGCAGCTCAGATATGTGTCAGCCGTCATTTCAAATATATGTCACGTATTAACATATGGGTCAGTTCTTTGTTCCGCATTGAAAATGATTTGTTATAGTATTGTGTTTCTTATTATTTCATATTCGTTTATCGAGGTGAGTTTTTAAAAATGTAGCCAATTTTATTTGTGTTTGAGATACATTTTTTTATTTAAAAGTGTAAATATTTTGTTAGTACGTTTTGAGACCTCGCTGTATGAGTAGCTTAATCTATTCTAATTTACATCGTGGGGTGAAAGGCTAAGACTTAAGCGACTTTTTTTGCGACACTAAGTTTCATACATATTTAAAATTAGCACTTTTTTCTATCTTTTATTAAGATACTATATTAAGATACTTAGTAAAAATTTTCGAAAAAAAAATGTCGCTTAAGTAAATTAGCCTTTAAACCGACATTAAGCTTAGTTTGTTTGAAAGCGCTTATCTCAGGAACTGTTGAACCATTTTTTTTCACTAATAAGAAGCTACATTATTTCTGAGTGCTATAGGCTACCTTTTTTCCCGGAAAAACTTTTTGACGCGGGCGGAGCAGCAGGTGCAAGCTATAATTAATAAAAATGTGAAAATAGATTGAAAAATAAGCCATAAGGTGCCGATTATAATTATTGGTCATAAGACACAATTATCACTAGCTGTACTCGGTCTGCAATGCTTGCCTCAAAAAGGTTGCAAACTCTTCAATCATTTTATTTGAGGAGTCGGCGACATTATATTATTTTGTTCAAGATTTGCGGCTTATGATTTAATTATAAAGAACCTTTCTATAGTAACACCTTCAAAATAAATTCAGGCATTTAGAAGAAACACCATATTCAATTTGTCCAAATTCCATAACATTATTTGATGTCAAGTTAAATCTTTCTATTCATAGCAAATTCACAGCGTTTCATCAGACAATGTAGATGACTCCGAAAATGATAATATCAACGTTGAAAATCCAACTGTAGAAGATTCTGCTGTACCGATAGAAGGCAGCGTCAGTTTTGGTGGCCAGGCGAACGCAAGTGGAAGAGTTACTATCCAGGGTACCACTGGTTAGTATCATTGCTGAATTTTGTAAAAGTTATTTACCCATAGGGGTTGTGCCAGCCTACGTCTTCACGTAGGCTGGGACGTTGGTTATTAAAATCGAAGACTCAAATAAATGTTAATAGCCCGATCTGGGAACAAACTCCGATCCTCACGGTTTGCAGCTGAAGTAACACACCATTATTATGACACAAAAATATTTTGTAAGATAAAAGACAGCCCCTATTTTTTATAACATGAGTTTAAATCAGTTAAAGTTTGATTTGGATAAATGAAGATATATTGTGTATTTCATAGTGATATACACAAAATAGAAGAAAACAACTTGTTTTTGTTTTAACTGACAAGAAATTCGAATTGTAATTTTCAGAACCCACTTCTGAAATTCTTGGGGGGAAACCTTTGTCCGACGATGGATTAATTCCAGAAGAAGAAGAAATAGTACTTATAATTTATGATTCTCCAGGTCCTGCGTACCCAGCATGGGACTATGGAATGCCGCCATTTTACATGCCACCCATCGATCATGGGCACATGGTTCCAACATTCGCACCAATACCATATGGTGGCCCAATGTTTGGTCACGCTTCGGGTCCAATGCCACAACCGCATATCATCGAAATATTTGATCCAGCATTTTCTCCAATGATGTCGCAGCCCCAATTTATTGAAATATTTGATCCAATGACAGGACAACCGCAACTTATTGAGATAGTCGAACCAGGATTTGGAATGGAGCCAATTTTCGAGCCATTTTATTCAGCTTATGCACCTTTTGGGCCTCAGCATTCAAATATAGACATGATTCCAGTATTCCTGGATTTTGATATGTCAAATCCTATGTTTGGTCAAGTGTTGGAAGAATCAGGATCAACCATGGATTATAAGAACAATATGCCTACTAAGGATGATGCGCATTTAGTGCCAGTGAGTGGAAAAGTAACTATTCTAGGAAAGTTTTAATTGTGTAAATACACTGTTCTGTTAATTAAAACATATTGTTGTTGATGTTTTTATTATTACATTTATTTTAAAAGTAATGTTAATTATCTGATAAGACATTAGCGTCATATTTAAAAAAAATATATAATGCTTGTTCGTTTATGTAATTAATTATAAGTTATATTTCACTATGAATAGCTGCGTACTACTAAGAAAATAAGTTGATTTTTACCCGACTTCAGAAACATACAATTATACGATCCGCTGTGTTTTTTTTAATCCTTATCGTAAATAAGGCAAAACAAAATTGTAATATTATAATTTTTAAGCAAGTAACAGACTTATTTGGGTTAGTAAACTATGTTTAACAAATAACAATAATAATATTGTGTCTACTACTGCACTCTTCATGCGCATGCATCCTGCAGCACGGGTTCGCATAGGCACAGTCTAGCCTATTTGCAAACATGTTTAAAAAGCTGTTGGTACTATCCCTCACCTTACATACCAGTGACCAACAACGTTTGCGCATCGGGGCGGAAAAGCAATCTACGCGTGTGCCGCAAATATCCCTGATAGACTGCAGTATTGGGGCTGCTCCAACAGCCCTCTGGATGCATTATTATATTGTAAACGAAGGACGTTATAAGCGCACAGTCGGCCCACAGGCTGCACGTGTAGAATTAAGTACAGTATTCTGGGATCAGAGTTACTTTAAATACCTTTGAGCACAACATGTTTGCCCTTACTGAAGGCGTCCTTCGATCCCTTTTAATGTATATTAAGAATAGCAGTAAGTATATGGCCAAAATATTTAATTCTTTTGACCTGCTGTCATGGAACGCTATAATAATAGGAAAGCCTATATAAAAAAAAATCGCATTAATATAATAATAATATCAGCCCTGTATTATATACTTGCCCACTGCTGAGCACGGGCCTCCTCTACTACTGAGAGGGATTAGGCCTTAGTCCACCACGCTGGCCTAGTGCGGATTGGTAGACTCCACACACCTTCGAAATTCTTATAGAGAACTTCTCAGATGTGCAGGTTTCCTCATGATGTTTTCCTTCACCATTAAAGCGAACGATAAATTCACAAAGAATAAGTACACACATGATTTTTTAGAAAAGCCAGAGGTGTGTGACCTTGCGATTTGAACCTGCGGACATTCGTCTTGGCAGTCCGTTCCACACACAAATAGGCTATCGCCGCTCATAAAAATAAATAAAAAATAATATGGTATGTTTATTTTAGAGAGCGAATTAAATAATTATTGCGATTTTTTTAATTTGGATATAAAAGACAGGATTGTTTGCATGTCGGCTTTTTTTCAATTATTAAGGAGCTACCATCAGGCATCAGTGCCATTTGCTGTCAAACGTTATTTCTAAAATTCATTGTATATCAAACCAATAATAAAGAGACGATCTTTCTTTATGTAACATAACATACGATTCTAAATGATAATATCTGATAGCTTATCTTGATATTATGCACATTTTCGAAATGGAAGCACGTTTGTGAATGAAAAAAGATTTTATCAACAACTCGATAAAACAAAATCAGTATAAATATATATCTTTCAGAAAACATGGTACAGTAGTTTAATATTTTATACAATGGGTACAATTAAAATTGTCACATGTTATTTATTATTAATTAAGGTAAGTTATCCGTCCGTTTAATATGATAATAAAGTAAACAATTTGGTGATCTTAAGGCCCTCCCAACGCCAACGGCCTTCTTGAGCATTCGTTTCATACTTTTGTCTTTAAAGAATCAATCCTAGTTCTTCTTGAATATTTTAAACTACCAAAATATTCCTTATTAAATTGTCGAATAGTGTCGCGGCCTTCTACATTTATATGAAATATTATTTTCTTGCAGTTCACATCAGCACAACTACTCGCCACAAACTCAGCATTAAATCTTATCAATCAGAATGCCAGAATGGGAACAAATCCAACGACGCTAAATACGGGTTTGGCGAATGGTCCGACAAATTTGAATCAACTGGGAAGAAATATGGTCGGCAATGCTATGACTTCCATTGGAAACATCAATTTGATGAACGGAAATTTAGCTAATTCCAATTTAGCTAATCTTAATATGGCTAAAACAAATGTAGCTGAAATGGGTGTTATGGCTAACAGAAATTTAAATGCTAATTTGGTCAATCTGAAATTAAATAGTCCTGCAATGAATTTAAACACTAAAATGCCTAATGGAAATTTAGGTAACATGAACTTATTAAATTCAAATTTAATTAATAAAAATATTCCATTTTTAGGTAAAACAAATGTATTCGATACTAACTTAGCTAATTCTATAATCAATCAAAACAATATAGCTAACAGGGAACTTCTTCAAGCAAACACGGTCTTAGCCAACAATTTACCCATCGCTAACACGAATATGCCAGCCATTTCACCCCCTAGTATTAATGCCAATTTAGCTCATCCAAATGTAGCTAATACGAATATTGTTAATAACCAAATCCTAGGTAATCTAGCTAACAATGCTATGGCAAATAGCGTGCCTGCCAACCACGGATTTGGACTTCATATACTGGCAGATGGTTTAGAAGTGGGAGGCACGGTTTCGGTTGCTGGTCAAATGCCAGTCTTCGGTACAGTAGCTTTAACTGGGAATGTGGCAACAGATGGTGCGGCAGCTGTTAATTATAATTTGTAGTTTATAATAATTTTATGTAATTTATTTATTATTATTTAATAAAACATAATTTATTATTTTTTATATTTTGGTTTGTTTTTATACTATATTTTTGAGTATTCTAAAGATGTTTCTAGTTGGTACATTTTCCAATACCGATCCATTGACGAATAATACAAAATAATTGAAAAAAAAAAAATGAATTTGTCAATCTTCTCCCTATTTACTGCTATACTGTGAAACGTAATGTAGAAGAATACCATATTTTTTTTAGTGTAGTCGTTTAATAAAATAGTAAATCATATCTCATATAGTCTGCTATATACATATAGTTCAAACTATGATAACGCGGATGTTTTATATTGGTATATAATTGTCTTTTGTTAGTAAAAAAAATATATTATTTCGTGAGCATCAAAACCTAAAATAGATTTTCACTTTCCATCTTAACCAAAAACAAATATTTGCAGACGAAAAATACGTACTTGGTCTTGATGATAGAACGAAACCGGCTATGTGCAGCAGCGTGGTGGACGAAAGGTCTAAATCATGATAAACAACAGAATAACTCATGATAAACATGATGACAGCAGAAGTCTCTTCTATAATAAGGAAAGAAAATATTCAAAGCTTACATTCTAGAAAAATATTTAATGTTTTTATATTCAGTTCGTGTGTCATCGCTAGATAAAGTCCTCCTGGTATTCGTGCACAGCGTAATTTTATAAGCAGTTTTCCCCACTGTGAAGACACTTGACTTGTGCTTGTAAGATTTCGCTGGAACTTTTGCAATACTTAGTTTATCCAGACATATTATTTACAAATACGGTTACTTCAACACGTGAAATAAACAATATCAAACGCAAAAGTTGCTGCTCATGCAAGTTCAATATACTCAATAAATGTGACATTACTGTGATTGCAAAATTCACACGACTTATTACTTATGGAGATACTAGATGGCGTTATGTGACTGGTTTTTTGTAGCGCGCTCAAAATACTTGCACTTGTGTTTATGATGTATAAACTCGTCAGTAATTATTTGCTTAGTTAGCATTTGTCAACCATAATATTGTGGTTGAAGATCGTGCTTGCATTATGTACCTATTTATATTAATGCAAGTTATTTAATTTACGACGGATTGTAAACGTCTTGTCCACCCAACAGCAATAAGAAGTAACATTTTCAAATCATTGAATTACTAGTATTACACGACAACGTAATACGCTCTTTTCCTTGTAAGGTCCAATACGTTTATACGTTTTTGTTCGTTCAAATTTCATTTATTTAATTTGAATTTAGCAGGGACTACGCACTATACCTTAAGGGCAAAGTATTCCTAGTATCAACGGCGTACCCAACAGACTTTTGTATATAAGAATCCGCTTTCACTATATTTACGCTACAATTGCTTTTATAGTAGGTAAAAGATAAAAAAAACATCATTTAAAAAAACTAATTTATTTCACCTTTTATAACAAAAATTAAAGCTTTACATACAACCGCAACCGCAGCCGTTGGCAACACTCACGATACCTCCAGCAGGCACGTTGCCCTCGAACATAACGTAGCCAACAACTGGCACATTGCCAGCAATAGCAGTGTTGCCACCCACTGGCAACTCACCCGCTATGGCTACGTCACCGTAGGCGATCGGCCCTGCGGCGACTGGCAAGCCGCCTAGACCAAGACCCGGTGCACCTAAATTGCCAGGGAATGGACCAGCTAAGGGGTTGATAGGTCCAAGACCAAGACCATTGCATCCGAGAGGGTTGCCGAGGCCAAATTGTGCGTAGGCATTCTGTAATATTAATATTAATAATGACATTTAATGTTGATAAAATAGGAATATATTTTTCGAAATCCAGTTTTTATGTAGGGATTGTTCTAGAACATAAAACTAATGAAGGAGTTTAATTAGTAAATTAGGAAAAGGCTGCAAAGATAAATACAATATAGAGCACGTTAACATAACAAACGTGCCTATACAATCCGTGAGCAAAACATTGGTTTGTCTTAAGCAATAACGAACTGCAAGAATTAAGCAATAAATATATGAACCATTCCACTAAAATTGAAATGGATTTTAAAAGTTATTAACACAGACATTTTACTTCACGTATAACTCTTATTATCATTAATTAATAAAGTTTTCATAACAGCTACGTAGTTTTATCGAACGTACCTGAGCCACGCACGCGAACAGGCAAGCAAACAAAATGGCGTTCATGTTGTGTTTATAAAAGACAACAAAGGAATGAACAGTTGTATTGAAATAGATTTATTTATAGTACAAGTGTTACATAAGCTTTACATAACTATTGAAATGTTAGCTTTTGATAATACCACGCACTTGTATGAAATCACGAGCAGATACGTTATCGGTGTACGATTTATGTTACGAGAAATGAAAATGTGGAGAAATAGAGCTCAATAGGGTAGTCGCATTATTTTCTTACTTTTATGAACAATTTGCACAATCGTAGCTTCCAGCACGATCGCCTAGACGGGAATGAAACGGTCTGCTAAGATAGATATACGCAGCTTCAAAACCCAAGGCACACACCTCAGACATTTCGAAGTTATGTGTGTTTAGTTTATCAATTACCGTTCGATTTAATGTAAAAGAAAACATTGTTATGACACCTACATACTTACCTGAGAATTTTCTATAAGTATTCCAAAGGTATTATGACTATGAATTCTAATGGAAGTGTTAAATAGAAGAAAAAAGATTAACCTTCTTATAGGATAATCGGTCCGACCTAAATAGTGACTTCATTGGCATTATGTTGAGAACAATAAACAGTGATTACCTACGACTTACTTTTCTCACTAAACAATATTTTCATAAGATCATGAATAAAAAAATGAATTAAAAAATAATATCCGTAAATAGTTTTATTTCAATGTCCAACATTCACGTAAACATAAGAAACATAGCATCCTTATTTCTGCAGCAAGTTTACTTTATAGTCTCGATATATAGAAACAGGAGAATTTAAGTTATATTCGTAGGTTTTTTTATTGCTTTGAATGACGAGTTGAGCTTACCGGTCGCCTGATGGTAAACGGTACGACCGCTCATAAACGACAGAAACACCATCCAACAATTACTAATTTAATACGAATTTGTTCCATTAAGGACAATTAGTATCCAATAGGGGCAGTTCAAGTATTACGTAAGCACAAAAGGGGTTGGGGGGATCTATGGTTAACTTATTTTCGATGAGAAGGGGGACGGGGATCTGAACGATAATTACGTCACACACAGACACACACACACACACACACACGCACACCATCACGCATTTATCCCCGAAGGGGTATGCAGAGGTGCAACCATGGCACCCACTTTTCGCCAAGTGTGTTCCGTCCCAGGATGTGATAGGGGCGAACCATCATCAATCGTAATTACGTCAACAATATCTATTTCATTATATTTTGTCAAATAAATAAAAATATAAACAGTTTTTGTAAATATTTTACCAACTTTCGCTTACTGAAGCAAAGGAGAGGGGGAAGAACTTTTACTGAATTACTGACAAGAGGGACAAGGTGTTAAATTTACTAAAATTCTGCTTACGAAACGCGTGAATGGTCCCGTAATATCCATGCATGTTTCAAGAATATCCATTAAAATTGATTGCTTCTCAACGTGGGTACTTGCCTAACATTTATTTCTCTAACATGCTGTGCATATGAACTTCAAAATTCCAAATATCTAAAGCAATACTTTAATTAAATATCTGAATTTTGTTTAATTATTTTCAAGAGATAAGAAGAGATGATCTTGATGTACTTGATGTGAGAAAAAGACCTGAAATATTTGTTTAATTCATACAAGGTCTGAATAAACGAATAACATGTGTTATACTGGCAGTATGAACTATAGAGCGTTATTATATTTAATATTTGGCAAGTGGAGTCCCCATCGAAGAATTTGGTTTCACGGGATTCCTATCGGCAAAAGTATGAACTACTTGGATTTAGATTTGGATGGCCGGTGGGAGTTCTGCACCCAATTCACGTTGTTGCAGACGGAAGTCGTGCGGTCCATGACACTATACGGCAGCCCCGTCTGGGCTGATGCCCTAAGAGAGCGTTACGCCGCTTTCCTGCGCGTCCCGCAGTACGTAGTGACGCAGCGGGTGATTAGCTCGTACCGCACGGTTTCACGGCTTGCTTGTTGGTCGGTACCTTGCCCTGGGATCTGGATGTCAAATTCTTTTCAGGTGCCTTTCATTGGCGGGAGCAGGCGTTCAGTCGCAGGCAGCGGTGGGCCCCGAAGAAGGTGAATTCATGAGGGCCTCCCTGCAGCGAGTCGCTGTAGAAGAATGGCGTCTCAGGCTGGAGACCCCGTAAGCGGGGCACCGGACCGTGGCGACCGTGCGACTTGTCTTTGCTGAGTGGCTAGACAGGCGCTATGGTGTTGCAACCTTTCGGTTGACACAGGCACGGCATAGGGCTGTTCGCCATTAGTTTGTGCGTGTGAGTAGACATACGTGTACCAATAGATGGCGCTAACAACAAGTTGCAAACCACACGCAACGGCTGAGGTTTATATATACTTAAAATGCTGGATTTGTCTCTTAGTTTCGCAACGTGTTTAATAATAGTAAAAAAAAATGAAGGTGTGTTTTAAAAGCAAACTTAATCTTATGGATAACGGCTTTATTAATGTCAATAGATTGTTACGAATAACTTGTAAAATTTTATTAATTCTTCGCTATTGATATGGCGCTCAACAGTCATTAATTAGGGTTTAGAATAAAATACAAATTATAAAAACTCCAATCGCAAATATATTTCCCAATTTCTCAAATACAAAAGACCTAAATTAATTTCATTACAAAACACCGCAACCGCATCTGCCAACAGCCCATGGGCCGTAACCATACGGACCAGCCATGGAAGCGATAGCAGGTCCAACAGGTCCCACAGCGGGAGCAATGGGCAACTCAGCTATGATGGCAATAGCACCATCACCACAACCGTAAGACACCGCACCAGCACCCACAGACGGGAAAGCGCCATCGGTTGCCACAGCGCCCAGGAACGGCAGCTGACCAATTACAGCAAGGGCACCTTCGATGGCGTTCTCGGAGGTGACGGTGAGACCGGTGGGAGCGATGGGGGAGGCGCTGGTAACAGTCAAACCACCTCCGAAGGACGCGGCAGGCATGCCAATACCCACGGTGGGCAGGGCAAATCCGGCAGCAGGGAGACCGTAACCGTACGGGCCAGCACCAGCCCAGCCACCGTATCCCCAGTCGAAGGGTGCTAAAGCGTCATATCCCCAACCAGCTCCGTAAGGACCAAATGGGTAACCATCGCCGAAGGTAGCGAAGGGAGCGCCGATACATTGAGCGGAGATGGTCTGAAAAGTTATAAATATTATTAATATTAAATTCAGCTTATTTAATAAAACATACCTCAAATAATTGATAAGCGATTAGGTACAAATCATTGAAATCTCAATTATGAAATCAAATAATAGATAATAATATGTAAGCAATGGAAAAATTAAATAAAGTGATTTTTATTAAATGCAAACAAGTAAAATGCTGCGCTAGGCAAATTGGTAAAAATAAATATGCATTTTATTCCACATAAGGCAATTAAATTGTGAAATCTGCTTAAAACACTTTTATTATCCAACGTTTTACTTTATTTACTTAATAATTTCTGAAGATTCTCAAATATATTATGAATAATAATTTGCAAAATCGTACCTCAAGGGTGAACGCAAAAGCGCAAACGACTACAACAAATTTGCCTGTCATTTTTTCAAACTGTTATACAACAATAACTTTCTACTTTCTCTGTAACGCATTTATACCAAGCCATTTCAGTAAAAAAATTAAGCAACAATAATTAATAATCAGAAGGTAAATTAAACAAAACTAAAACGTGGTTTTCTGACCTTTTTCGCATACCCTAATTTCAAATAACAGTAATTCGTTAAGCAATTGATATCAAAATGGACGTGCACAACTTTCAAAGTTGCTATCAACGTTTCGAAAAATTAGGTCATTAGTGAAGAAATTAAAATTTTGAAAGAATTTTCATGAAAATAAATATGTGCTGTTGATTGTTGGAAAGTATCAGTTCAGCTCTTTGGTTGAATACTAAAAATATGTCCACCTTCGCTTTCTTCCTTCTCTGCGTTCAGGCTTGCCTGATCCAGGTAACTCAATATCAATAATAAATTATACTCAAACCAATGGTTGTTACTAAAACTACATACAAGAATATTTATAACTTTCTCATTTATTATGAGCCGCATTGTAATCCTATAGTTTTCAGTTGTGAATTTTATTTTATAAATATTTTTATTTTTTAGAATGTATACAGCCAGTGCCTGGGTAGAGCCGGCGTGATCGGACCTGCTCTTGCCGCACCCGCCCTTGCCGCCCCTGCTTTTGGTCTCACTGCCCCCGCTATCGGTCTCGGTGCCCCTGCTCTCGGTCTTGCCGCTCCTGGTTGCGGTTACGCCACTGGTATGGGTGCTTACGGAGGCTCTGGCATCGGTAACGTGGCCGTCGCCGGCGAGCTGCCCGTGGCTGGTACCACCGCCGTCGCCGGACAGGTGCCCATCATCGGCGCCGTGGAGTTCGGTGGACCCGCTGCCGCCGCTGGTGCCGTCACCATCGCCGGCAGCTGCGGCTGCGGTTGCGGTGTTCCTTATATGTACTGATTAAAATAATGTTACGATTAAATAAAATTTCAACAGCAAAACTGGTTTTCTTTGAAACAGTATATATTGAAGGTGATAGTTGTTTAATCATACACTTAAGTTTTAACGTCGTTGAAGAATAAACCGCTATTTATTTTATGGGCCACATAGAAACTGTCTTATACCATTTCTACTAATTGCTAACAATGATATTAATATCATCAATTAAATCATATCTGTATTCGCTCATATTAATATTAGCGAATACAGATATTATTTAATTTGGCTCATTAGAGTACGTAAACTAAAACACATAGCTATTAAATCTTATTTTAAATTAAATTAAGTATAAAATGCAAGCTATATACAGCGATTCCCAGGCTTTCAAATACGTACGTTAATTTTTATTGACGTCTAATTCTAAAGACATGAAAATAAAGTAAACAAAATATCATTATTAAAAATGACTTGTAAATATATAACATTATTGTTTATTAGTGTAGATGTTTAGAATGAAGAAAAGTGGTGAATTGTTTTAAGTGGAGCGCATGATATGAGTCTTTTGAAACTGCATTACTATACTAAGTCAGTAGTTTCAGAAAAGTATCGGTTTAACATTGTTGTCATTTTGTTTTCATTACTAAAGAATTCCATAAAACATAGGAAGTAGTCATGAAGGCAGTTGATATCCGGTATTTACCAGATGATAATGTAATGTGTATATACACAGAAGTTGATTTTAGGTTTGTACTTTAAATTAAGTAGTTATTTGCGCACACAATATGCGTAGCGACGGGATTATCTTTCCGCTGATTTTGGTTACAAATTTTTTATTATTATACTTTATTTTCGTTTTTAGGAAGTTGTTTGATTCATCAAACCATTGTCTGTTGCTATAAACATTATATAAATTTTCTATAAAATGCTATAATAAATAATAATTTTATTTATTTATAACTAACTCAAGATATTCCTGCCTATGGTCTTATTTTCAATTATTTAAGTATAGAAGCGTTATTAAGCAAATTAAATAAGTAGTTGCAACTAATGTGCATACAAATAAAACATAAACCCACTTGAGTACAGGAAGAGGAAATGGAGGTTTTTTTGCACTTAATACAATTATACCGCCTAAACATTCTTGCACGCATGGTAAAGGCATTATCTACCGAAAGGATATTCACATCTCTCTCAAAACCACTCTTACATCACGTCTTTTAGGCAATTTAACGTAACTTTTACAATTTTATATTAGTAGAGAGTAAAAGTCACTCCAATTTCTTGTGACACTGATCGAATATTGCCTATCCGACTAATAGTATACATACGAAAGTTTGTGAGGGTGGATGATGTATGTATGTTTGTTCCTCTTTCACGAAAAAACTACTGAACGGATTTGGATGAAACTTTACTGTAATATTGGTTATACATCAGAATAGCACATAGGCTACAATTTATAATGATTTTGTGTAATTTGATCATAATATAACGATACATATCAAGTAAGTCGGGAAAAAAAAATCCCGGAAATCTCCTTCATGCGGACGAAGCCGCAAGCAAAAGCTAGTTGATAATAAAATTAAAATTCCACATGGTAAACAAACTACAGTTGCTTATCGATAACTTTATCACAGTTTCGAAGTCCTAACTGATTGCGTATTATGTAAGTGTTACAAATATTTGTAATATATAACGCATCAGTTATCTAGTAAAGTATCATTCAAAGATTCGCTTTACATAAAATACATTCAAAATGATGGCCAAAAGTATTTTCGTTCTTTGCACTTCAGCATTTGTTATGAAGGTAAATTATATTTCTACTAATTTGTGCTTAGTCCATAATCCAAAATTTAAAATGTATTTTATTTTTTATGGAATAACACAGTAGTTGAATTGTGTACGTGATATGACCACCCCTCCGAGTTCTCGGGTTCGACACCTGGGTCAAGCAAAAATATATTGAGTTTTTCTGCTTAGAACCAGTCCGGAGTCTGGAATTTTTGATCGATATGTGGGTGCCCTAGTGGCACTTCTTACCTATTCTATTTACTATTTGTAAATAAAAGCCATGAGTGTGTTTTTTTTTAAATCAATCATCAATCACAATATACTTTTATTCTACTTTATTGCAGTGCGCCTTTGGCCAATGTCTTGCTAGAGAAACGCTTACGGGCTCTGGTCTCACTGGTCCATTCGGTCCAGGCCGGGCGTACGACGGCTTAAGCCCCTTCGAAGGTTTGGGCTACTCGGGCGCATGGGCTGGACTTGGTTCCATGGGACCAGGCCTTGCAGGTTTGGCGCCAGCTAACGGACTCGCTGCATCCTACGGTGGCGGTCTTACCATCACCAGCGCTTCACCTATTGCACCCAACGGTCTCTCAGTCACCTCTGAAAATGCAATCGAGGGAACCCTTGCTGTAGCTGGTCAGCTGCCTTTCTTAGGAGCAGTGGCTACTGATGGCGCGTTCGCTTCAGTGGGTGCTGGTGCAGTGTCTTACGGCTGCGGTGATGGGGCTGTTGGAATCACTGCTGAAGGTCCCATTGGTCAAGCTTCTGGCGTCGCTCCAGCTCCTGGTCTAGGCTACGGACCAGCTTTGGCTGGATACAATGGTTTACCTGGACGTATGGGGGCCGGAAGATGTGGCGGTATCTATTAATTTTGGTGTGTTGTGTTAATGGAACAGTTTTGTGTGCGATTCGCATGTCTGGTACTAAAAGAAACAGTTAAATACTTACGTTTTGTACATAGTTATTTTATAATTAAATATGTCTAGTTTTTATATGTTTCTTTTATTAGAATGGAACAACTGTCGGATACCCGTGTAGCTGTGGATACGATCGAGAGAAACTATTCTATTTAAACTGTTCTAAAAACACTTGAAATTAAGAAATTGAAAACTTGCAATTATGAATAATTCACGATATAGATGCCTATTTGATGCTGAATTGCTTGAGGGTTAAGTAAAAATAATTCCCTAAATACATGACATAATATTTAAAAAAAGTAGTGCTTAGCATGGATACGGTCTGAGAAGATCATAATAGATTGATTGTAAAACAGCCCTTAGTATTTTTTGTAAACTAATCTATCGCTATCTATTACTGAACGAGTGATTTTACAAGTGAGCGACAAACACCCCAAAAATAGCCCTTCGTGTTTTTATGAATAGTTTCACAATACTGTAATTTCTGTAAATACTCGCAAAGGAAACAAAAGATTTCCTTAATGGCTAATACTAACTACTAAGTCTAAGGAGACCTTAAAATGTGCCCAATTCAATCGTCATACATGTCACCATATCATTGTATAACTGGTATTTTTAAAACAGACTGAGCAGGGTCTAAAACGTTGAGAAATTCGACGACCCATTGAAATTGTATGTAAATTTACTTATCAATACAAATAAAAAATTCCCTAGTAAGATAGTTTTAGACGAAGCTAGTAAAAGTGTAAAAATAAAATCAAAATTCTTCAAAAATGCCGTGTGTAGAGTTTATTAAGTACCTATAGAATCTAGATAGATTCAATGAAACAATTGTCCAAATTAATAAGGAAAAGGAACCATATTGTTTCTATTTTGTTATAAAATCGATTTCAACTGTTGATGGTGACTAAACTTCAATAAAAACCATAAGATACAATTATGCTGATAATATTTTTATTTCTTGCAAAGTTGTCAGTTTACAGTTCACAGTAGGTTTTTAATACCAAGCACCGCAGCCGCAACCGCGGGCGCCGAAAGCACCGTAGCCGCGTCCGAGTCCGTATCCTCCGATACCGAATCCACCCAGACCTCCGTATCCGTAGGCGGGGCCGACGGCGGCACCGATGGGACCCTCAGCGGCGATGCCAACAGCACCATCACCACAACCGTACGAGACAGCACCAGCACCAGCGGTGGGGAACTCTCCAGCAACTTCCACGGTTCCCAGGAAAGGCAGGTTACCGCCAACAGCGACAGCACCCTCGTACACGTTCTCAGAGGCTACGGCAAGACCGGTGGGAGCCATAGGAGAAGCGCTGGACACACCGAGACCACCACCATAGGCAGCTCCGAGGCCGCTGGCGACAGCGATGTCAGCAGCAGGAGCGATGGCGCCAATGCCGCAGCCGAGACGACCGTAGCCAAGACCACCGTAGCCGAATCCGTCGTAGCCAAGGCCACCGTAGCCGAATCCGTCGTAGCCAAGGCCACCGTAGCCGAATCCGTCGTAGCCAAGGCCACCATAGCCGAATCCATCGTAACCTAGACCGGCGTAGCCGAATCCATCGTAACCTAAACCAGCATATCCCAAACCGCCGAGGCGACCGAGGCAAGTGCCCATCGCACACTGTCGTAGAAAGAAAACAAATCAATAATGGAAACATATTAATTATATGTACAGATATAGATACATTATGTAGATGCGTACCTGGATCAAGAGCGCAGAAGCACAAGCGACGAGAAGAATTTTGGCTGCCATGACTGTTGTTCTATAGGTTTCTGTTGTGAATAACTATCTACCAAGTACCATACGTATTTATACGAAATATTTTGGAATACATGGTGGCCGTACGTGCCCTTTTCGTTCTAATGTTGGAATTTAGTACAATATTATAAAAATATTGCTAAAGTGTTCTTTACTGTTTATCAAATTAATTACTATAATAAATTATTATATTAAATAAAACAATTGAGCAATGTCCGATATTTTAAAAACGTACGTGAATTATTAAAATTATTGTCATATCGGTGAATACTTACAACTATTTCGAAACACCGTGTCACACTACGAAGAAATCCTCCCAAGAAGCATCTACAGTGTAATATAAACCACTGCGGCACAGTTGCAAATCATTGTACATTCAGTATATCTAACCATAACATGTCTGCCTTCGCTTTCATTCTACTTTGCGTGCAGGCTTGCCTCATCCACGTAAGTTTCATTGTGTTCATGACTTTAGTAGCATGTTTGACTTCAATGCCCCATTCAATTAATTTAATGACATGGATCATTACCTAGCTATTTCTTAATCTAAGATGTAATTATTTTAAGTACATGGTTATAACTCACCATTTTTCTTGTTCCAGAATGCCTACAGCGCGTGTCTTGGCACTGGTTACTACGGCGCCGGTCTCGGCTACGGCTACGGTGGCCTCGGCTATGGCGGATGTGGTCTAGGCGGCATCGGCTATGCCGGTCTTGGTTACGATGGATTTGGTTATGGCGGTTTGGGTTATGACGGTTTTGGTTACGGCGGTCTCGGCTATGACGGTTACGGTATTGGTGCTGGTTACGGTGGTGCCGGTATTGGAAACGTTGCTGTCGCCGGTGAGCTGCCCGTGGCTGGTACCACCGCTGTCGCCGGTCAGGTGCCCATCATCGGCGCCGTGGAGTTCGGCGGTACCGCGGCTGCTGCTGGTGCTGTCTCCATCGCCGGACGTTGCGGTTGCGGCTGCGGCGGACCCTATGTCTACTGAGCAACGATATATACGTGCGCGGGAGCCATTCTCCAACAAATCTGAAAATTACAATGCAATAAAAAATGCAACATGAAATTTTTCTTTTTTTACAAACTTCAATTTTCTTTACATACATAACATCACGCATTTTATCCCCGAAGGGGTATGCAGAGGCGCAACTAGGGCACCCACTTTTAAGTCAAGTATGTTCCGTCCCATGATGTGATAGGGGGCGAGCCTAACGCCATATCGGGCACAAATTCCAGACTCCGGGCTGATACTGAGCAGAAAAACCCAAATATCACTTTGCCCGACCCGGGATTCGAACCCAGGACCTCAGAGTGCTATTGTACCGGACATGCAATACAACTACGCCACCGAGGCAGTCTTCAATTTTCTTTACATACATAATAAACTGGTGGTAAGCTTTTTTAATCAGCTAATCTTTGGAACTGCTACAACTACGATGATTTTTTTTCACTGTAGACGATATAACCCATTGATAGCAGCTTACTACAACACTCTGGGCCACGGTGACGCCTATAATATGTGCGTTTCCAGGAAAAAAGACAATCAACTGTGTTTACCAATAGCTTTCAACTGGTGACTGTTTACTAAGTATACCAGGGCCTTTTTTTATATAGTCTTTAAATTTATACATTTTATGTATTCTGTAGTATATTGTATGCTTATTTTTGCCTTTTTTTCATTTTTGTTCCTTGTGCCATATGTAGTATTTACTGTCCTTTGGTCTTGGGAAAATGTGTGGCCAAATAAAGATATTTTATTTCCTTCTTCAAACAGTTGATATTATAACTTATGTGGGCATTGAACCACGAGTGCATCTACATTATAATTCTTGGTCATATAACATTTTTCCATTATCGTAGCTGCTATTCAAAATTTTTTGTCGTTAGTATTTTCTAAAGTTCTTCTTTACTTTAACATGTAACTAATTAGATACCTCATTTTTGAATAGTTAATCTTCATTTAAAAAAAATATCCGATTTGTCTTTTCTTTTAGCCATATTGTTTATGAATATACATTATCGTCAATATTACGACATTACTGGAAAAATCTTTATAAATCTTAACCTCGTCACTTAGTATTAATAAAATAGTCCAACGCGGTGCGACTTTTATATCATAACTTTAAATTTAATCCCAAACTATATCATAAATATTGCATTAATGAAAAAGCTGTAGAAGTCAACAATCGATAGAAGAAGAATAATGAAATCAGAATAATAATATAAAGAAGCTATTCACTTATGGCGTTAAAGATTAGGGCACTGAACCTGTATACATAGACACAGTAATGCTGGAAATGCTTCTGAGGGCAATCGGTTCCATAATTTTGTAGTACGTGGTAAAAAATGTTGGCAGAAACGTACTGTAGTAGATCACCAACCTCCGAGGTGATGTTGATATTTACTTTACTTTACTTTTTTTATTACTTACCTAAGTGAGCGGTCCGCCTCATGGTAAACGGCACCCATCGCCCATAGACTTATACAATTCCGCACCGATTATAATAACTGAGAGCAGTATAATGAAGTATATTAACAACCTATGCTATCAACACTTCACTAAATCTATCTATATATATAAAAATGAATTGCTGTTCATTAGTCTCGCTAAAACTCGAGAACGGCTGAACGGATTTATCTTATCTTGGTCTTGAATTATTCGTGGAGGTCTAGGAAAGGTTTAAAAGGTGAGAAAAATTCGAATAATTGCCGGGAAAATCCTCAAAACAGCATTTTTCTATTTCCCATACAAACGTTTTCTAAATAAAATGGAGAGTCAATTTGTAATTTATTACCGCTGCATAAAGTTCAAATTCGCGTGCGCGTTGGAGGATCTAATATCGCGTTCTGAAACTCAACAAAAGTGAAAGTGAATCGCGAACGCGACAAAATTGCATAGTCTCAAAATACATAGTACATAAATAGTGGTCGGCTTCGAGAAACTCAATTTTAGCTAACTTCAGTTGTTAATGTAATATATAACTCAAAGGTGACTGACAGTGATATATCAAGGAACAGCCCAAACCATTGGACGGATCGGGCTAAGACTTTACATGCATAAAGCTACTATGACGTAGGCATCCTCTAAGAAAGGATTTTGATAAATTCTACCCTTAAGGGGATAAAATAGGGGATGAAAGTTTGTATAAATGTTCTTAGATTTTCGACTGATTGAACTGAAATTATAGATTGGGGATAAAATTAGTTTGAACCTATAAGTACCGGGAAAATATGTAGCAAGACTTTTATCAAACAGTGGAATTTTATCCTGGAAAACACCTTCACGCGGGCGAAGCCGCGAGCAAAAGCTAGTCTATATATAAAAATGAATCCCTATTTCCCTTGGTCACGCCATCACACGTGAACGGCTGGACCGATTTCACAATATTTTTTTTTGTTGTGTTGGTTATTGTGAGGAGAAGGTTCATAATTCATATGAAAGAAAAAATTCAAAAAATTGCGCGGAAAATAAGAAAACTTAACGAAAATATTAATTTTTTATAACTATTAATTGTTTGAAACAACTGTCAGCGATTGACAGAATGCGCGCCGCAAATTAATGGTTAAGACGGGACAACGTCTATCGGGTCAGCTAGTCAATCATAAAATTCTAATAGACGTCTTCTTATACTCTTGAACTTACTGGCAGTATCATTGACTCAATATTTAAGAAGATATCCCATAACAAGCGAATAATGAGTAGCAGGGTGTTTATACTAGGGAATATTTATACAATGGTTGTACCGAACTTATTTAGGTATTATTTAAAATCTATTAATCTCTCTTTATTAAGGTCTCTTAATTTTGTTTTGCTTTCAGCCGCATTTGCATGTCAAGACGGGTTCAAAATTATAATTTTAATATTAAAAATCACAATTAAAATAACTATTACATTTGTTTAAAGTTTCTTTATTGTGTTTTAAACCGCACTTTATCCATAAAAAATAGAAATAATATTCTCGACTCTCGAATCGATTTGACCCTGCACTCGTATCAGCGGGAGCGGGTAAAATTTAAGATGACTTCTCCTTACGAATTTTGAGTAACTTTACAGGGCAGACGTAAAGGAATATGGATTTTTTCATACATATTGTTTTAAAAGTTTTCGTGCGTATTCCATCATCCTAAACAAATACGGGCGGATAAAACCGCGCATCTGGTGTGGTCCAATCTGATACATTGTTATAATACATCGGTCTTTTATTTCAATAATTTGAACACTTAGAAGTTCAATTAAGTCGCATACGACTGACAAAGGTTTCGAAACTTCATGGCATTAACGACCTTAGAATCATTACTTTTGTAATTCTCACGTACGTAGGACGCGCGCTCCGCTTCTGTAATACATTCTATTGCGACGCAATTTCAAAGAGTAAAGTTATTGTAGGATATCACTCAATTCCGTTTTTATGCAATGGACAAAAGTGAAATTAAATACGGTACAGCTTCTATACTTGAAACAACATAATTAGGCACATTCAGCATTAGTATTTATTTCGCCAAATAGATGTTTACAGTGATCTTTTACGTTTTTGTTCGTGAAACATGTTCAGTAGACGTAGGGTCCACCACAGCCGCAGCCGCAACGTCCAGCGATGGAGACAGCACCAGCAGCAGCCGCGGTACCGCCGAACTCCACGGCGCCGATGATGGGCACTTGTCCGGCGACGGCGGTGGTACCAGCCACGGGCAGCTCACCGGCGACGGCCACGTTACCAACACCAGCACCACCGTAACCAGCTCCGATGCCGTCATAGCCGTAGCCGCCGTAACCAAAGGCGCCGTAACCAAGGCCGCCGTAGCCAAATCCGTCATAGCCAAGAGCGCCATAGCCGAGACCGGCGTAACCGATGCCGCCTAAACCACATCCTCCATAGCCGAGACCTCCGTAGCCGTAGCCGAGACCAGCACCAAGGCAAGCGCTGTACACATTCTAGAACAATCCAATACTCCTGTATAAATTTCGTGCGCTTTGTCTAAAGCATGAATAGTTAAATGCTCACGACTTACTGAATGGTCATTATTTGCATAAACGGAATGAATAAAATAATAATGGAATAACAAATTTTGTTAATCTTCCATAGTTAATATGAGTATTACCAAATTATAAAGTTATGGACTTACCTGGATGAGGCAAGCCTGCATGCAGAGAAGGAGGAAGGCGAAGGTAGACATGTTTGATTTGTTCTCCTGAAGACTCGCTACAGAATGATTACAGCCAACTGCGGTTACGTTTTTATACATATAGAATTCTGAGTGTTTTGACTCACCTTATTAAGATAAATATTTCATAATTTTATGCAATTTCATAACATTCTTTGGGTTCAATGTAATTAAAAAAAAGTTATTATCACTTACTTGTGGTTTTCTCTAAGTTCTGTATTTTAGATTTCCTTTTAATTAGTATACATAATTATATAATTTAATTTCAAAATATAAGTACTAAAATTTTATAAATTCTCACAAGGTTAATTACTTGTTTGTGTGACAAACTGTAGGTTATTATAATCGGATTTTTATACCGTCTTACTAGTTAACGTTGTATACGTCTGTTATAGTTATTTGATATTTTTTTAAATGATACATTTTAGCATTAATCAATTAAAACAATTCGTTGTATTGTTATGACAGATGCATACGGCCTTTATTAGTAAAACCCTAATAGGTTTGTTAAAAATTTGCTATTACTCGAAATTGGCAAAATCATCGATAACTAAACGACGGCATCCATTATATATAAGGAGTAGAAGACCCTAATAGTTGCAGTTTGTCACCGAACAATATATACTTACAATGCGCAAAATATATTACAATGTTACGGAACCCTCTTGTAGAATGACGGCGCTCGCATTTACCGTTTTATTTTTTTTGTAAAACTCCAGTTTTGCACGTACGACCCATTAAACTAATTGATTAGTTGCTTAATAACTCGCGTTCATTTACATGTGAAAGAATATCGGTGAATACCTCTAGAGCTTTATCAAGTAGGTTAAGCAATTTAATTAAGGACATAGGATAAAGAACTCTAGACCTTGGGCATATAAAATAGGTCTGCAAATTGAGAGAATCATTCTAGTTTCTGCTTCAGCTGAAACATCATTATACCAACATGTCCGCTAAAGCTGTGCTCGTCTTCTGCGCCTCCGCTCTCTTGGTTCAGGTAAGAACATCTTCTATCTATCGATTTTAGGAAGTAACTAAATAAATTTTAGTTATTTTATTGAAAGACAAATACTCGAAAAAAAACTTTTATTTTCATTAATAAATTCTATATTTAATTTTTTTTATAATTGATTTTAGAGCGCTGTAAGCACTTGTCTTGGCACCGGCTGGGGCTATGGCGGTCTCGGCTACGGAGGTTTGGGTTACGGCGGATGGGGCGTTGACGGAATTGGCTACGGTGGTCTTGGCTACGGTGGTCTTGGCTATGGTGGTCTTGGCTACGGTCGTCTTGGCTGCGGCATTGGCGCTATCGCTCCTGCTGCTGACATCGCTGTCGCCAGCGGCCTCGGAGCTGCCTATGGTGGTGGTCTCGGTGTGTCCAGCGCTTCTCCCATGGCTCCCACTGGTCTTGCCGTAGCCTCTGAGAACGTGTACGAGGGTGCTGTCGCTGTTGGCGGTAACCTGCCTTTCCTGGGAACCGTGGAAGTTGCTGGAGAGTTCCCCACCGCTGGTGCTGGTGCTGTCTCGTACGGTTGTGGTGATGGAGCTGTTGGCATCGCCGCTGAGGGTCCCATCGGTGCCGCCGTCGGTCCCGCCTACGGATACGGAGGTCTGGGCGGATTCGGTATCGGAGGATACGGTCTCGGACTCGGCTACGCTGGATTCGGCGCTCGCGGTTGTGGTTGCGGTTGCGGTGCTTGGTACTAAATACCTACCGTATTATTACTCTGACGGACATAAAACCTGACTTCATGAGAAATAAAACCAGCCTATAAACAATTTATATTTTTTTATTTATTTTATTTAACCATGGCATATATTATAATATACTTAATGGGAAGATAATATAAAGCGGAAAGCTGCGCCTTTTCAATCCACTTATTTACTCTTAATTTAGATTTATTAATGTTTATATTTACTGTTATCATTGATGAATACAGCTTCTGTAACGTTTTTACTATCTCAGACATTATGTTCATCACAAGTCGAGTTTGGATGCTCGAAGTTTATTTCAAAAAGGTAGACTAATTGGATCTTTGAACTTGAACGGGTGTGTCCGTACATTGAAAGGAATGTCGTAAAAAAGAAAGGAAGAGACTGAAAACAGTATTAGAATACAAATAAGTGACTTTTAGAAATATTTTAGGTCTTATTCTGTTTATTAGCGCATATCTTTGAAACTACAGAACGAATTTTCATGTAGTTTTCACATATGGTCAGAGTTTAATCGGGAGTAGAATATAGGCTCGGAAAAATCAGATATCGGAAAAAAATTACGTCATTTTAAAATATTTGCAAATCACTTTAAAACTTTGGTAAGTATCCTTCTAAGCGGATGGACTTCTGCGCGGCTACAGCTGCGGGCAGAAAGGTATAAATCAGGAAATTTTTGAATATAACTTATTATTCTAAGTCAATGGTTTTATATATTTTTTCTATGAATGACGAGACGAACTTGCCGTTTGCATGATGATAATCGATACGACTGCCCATAAACAGTAGTAACACCATCCATCACCTTGAATTACAAAATATTGTTTCGTATTTAACTGCGTTCGCCATCCTAAGATATGAGGTGTTAAGTCTTATTATATGCAGTAATTCACTGGCTACAATGTCCTTCAAGCCGGAACACAACAGTGACTACACACTGCTGCTTGACGGCAGAAATAGATACTCCGATGATACTTACTCAGGCGCACTCACACATACGAGAGACATACCACCAGTATATCAAAAATATTTTAACTTATTACACTAAATTCTGGATTAATAATCAAAATCTTTCAAGAAAAGGAGAGAGAAGTTTTTACAGCATTAATAATTTTGGCCCATCAGGTATGTAATAGTATTGCACAGAAAATAGTTTATAACTACGCTGCCGCGTTTCTTACAGTAATATTACTGATTAACCGATACTATATAATATACTAATAGATTATTTGATACCTACTAAGTACTAAGTAAATGACATGACAATTATTCTGAAAAATATGCCTCTCAAAGCTTTAATCGGATTTATACCAAGTTTCTTAAACGATTCTCCCTTTTTAACGTGGATAAAAATGCCTGGCTGTCGTGTTTAGACGTGGCAAGTTCTCAAAATGTTCGTGCGAGGCGGGAATTTACTCTGCCTAATTGGCCTTTAGAGCCAATACTACTTGTACTTGACAATAAATAAATGATGTGGGAAGCCATGCTAATTAATGTATTGATCCGTACATTTTAAATGATCGTTATCGCATTGAACAAGTTAAAATATGACGAGTTAATAAAAAAATAATACATTTCACAGTATTTTGTGTTAATCTGTAATATATACCTTATATTCTCATACTACTTACAGTAAAGGTTTTGCTATATACAACGTTCACATCTTAAGAATATGAGGAACTAATAAACTTTATGACTATTTCACAATCTCCAAAGAAGTGTTTTACACCACGTTCCGCTATTTAATTAAAAGGTGGTATTCATTCGACGAAGCATATTGTGCCTAATAGATTGTTAAACATACTAGACAGTGAGATCTTGTATATCGTCGCATATAATTGAGGTGTAGAAGTTGTGAAATAGGCTTTTAGCGTTAGTAAAATGTTGTAACTCTAACCCCCTCATTCATAGACGTTTTTTATCTTAGGAGGGAGCATTGCTGTGATAACAATTCTGTTTCTCAGTGCTGACGGTATGGCAGCCTTCGCAGTGTGCAGACATAGGGCTGTTGTGATTGGCTAATATTAAATATAAGATATAACTTGAATCTAGTTGGCTGTTAGATAAATAAAGCTGAGAAACAGATTTGTTATCACAGCAAATATCCGTCCTTAGATAAATAATGTCTATGAATAAGGGGGTAAGTTTTTAAATAACGAATACAATGATATAAATGCTTGTAACAGGATTTATTCGTTTGCCCAGTTTTTGTTTTGTTTGATTTATTCGTTTGCCCAGTTTCTGCAATGATCAGTAAAGGTAGGGTCCACCACAGCCGCAGCCGCAACGTCCCGCGATAGAGACAGCACCAGCAGCAGCCGCGGTACCGCCGAACTCTACGGCGCCGATGATGGGCACCTGTCCGGCGACGGCGGTGGTACCAGCCACGGGCAGTTCACCGGCGACGGCCACGTTGCCGACGCCAGCACCGCCGTAACCAGCTCCGATGCCGTCATAGCCGTAGCCCAAGCCGCCGTAACCAAGGCCGCCGTAACCAAGTCCGCCATATCCGAATCCATCATAACCAAGACCGGCGTAACCGATGTCGCCTAGTCCGCATCCTCCGTAGCCAAGGCCGCCGTAGCCGTAGCCAAGACCGGCACCGTAATAGCCAGCGCCAAGGCACGCGCTGTACGCATTCTGGAACAAAAATTTAAATGATATTTAAATTTATGTATAACATTATTAATCTTTAACCAATAACTTACTATTAAATAAATTAATTGTTACATGCTGTAAATTCACTTACGTGGATAAGGCAAGCCTGCACGCAAATGAGAAGGAAGGCAAAGGTAGACATGTTTGATTTGTCCTACTGAAGAGCTGCTGGAGAATGATTATAAGTGACCACCACAGCGCTTTTATACAAAAAGTTTCCTCTTTGTTTAATGACAGTAGTAAACACTATCTCTGAAACACGTGACTTCTTTTATTTCGTAACTCTAAGTTTTAGTTATTTGTTTTGTGTTATAAATCATGTGTTGCACGTACGCGCCATTAGAAATCGAATACTCGGTGCAGATTATTTATCGTCGTATCTTTCAATGGACAAACAAGGTCGGAAGTTTCGTAACTCTAGGGGACATGAGACAATGCACTTTATCCAGATCATTTAATATATAACTGCATGAAGACGCAAGAGAGTCATTCTGGTTGCTACTTCCGGAGGAACATTATCAGTACACAAACATGTCCGCTAAAGCTGTGCTCGTATTCTGCGCTTCCGCTCTCTTGGTTCAGGTAAGAACAGTAAGCATTGCAATTTTGTAATGTCGAATGAATTGACTCATTTATACATTTATTTTTAACACATCTATTTGTTACTTTCTAGAGCGCTGTAAGCAGTTGTATCGGAGGCTTTGGCTTGGGCTACGGGGGTCTGGGCTACGCCGGACTGGGTTACGATGGTTTCGGCTACGGCGGTTTAGGCTATGGCGGTCTAGGCTGTGGTGGCCTAGGCTACGGTGGTCTAGGCTACGGCGGCCTCGGCTACGGCACAGGCCTCGGAGCTGCTTATGGAGGCGGTCTCGGCGTCTCTACTGGTTCTGCCATTGCCCCTGTCGGTCTCGCTGTGGCTTCTGAGAACGTATACGAGGGTGCTGTGGCTGTCGGCGGAAACCTGCCATTCCTGGGTACCGTGGCCGTGGACGGTCTGTTCGACACCGCCGGTGCTGGCGCTGTCTCGTACGGTTGTGGTGACGGCGCCGTCGGTATCACCGGTGAGGGTCCCATCGGCGCTGGTTTCGGTTACGGCGCTGGATTCGGTGGCTACGGACTCGGACTCGGCTACTGCGCTCGAGGCTGCGGCTGCGGATGCGGTGCCTTGTACTGAAACTTCCAAGCAGTACGATAGAATCTTAATGACCAAACGACATGTTGAACAAAGTGCAACGAATAAACGATAGAAATGCACGTCTTTGGTTTTATTAATTTAAATATTTATAAACTTATTATTTTAAAATAAGAAATAAAATGTTAACGTCTCTAAATTTTCCATTGGTTAGGAACTATTTTTTCTTACTAAAAGCAAGGTTTTATAATATAAGTAATATTATGCAAAGGTTTGTGAAAATGTTTGGATCTTCGACGGTTCGATGTTTGTCAGAAGTAAATGCAAAACCAGCTTTGGATGAAATTTTGCACACAGATAGACCATGTCCTGATTAATACGTAGGCTACTGTTTATTCCGTTAATTTGCTCTCATGCGAAATTAGATGACATTTTAATCAGATTACTTTAATAGATGGCGATAGCGCCGTATAAATGACGCTTTGGATCGCTATGTTTTCGGAACTTTTGCAGCGGGAAAAGATTTAAGGCGGGCGAAGCCGCGAGCATTGCCTAGAACGTATGTAATATAGGCAGGTTGTAATAGATCATCTTATCTAACTTTTATTATACGTACGAATGTTTGGGAAAATCAATGGATGTGAACTGGGAATCATACATGGGCTTTTTAACTCGGTAATTTACGCGTAGAAAATAATAGAAGATTTAAATCTGATATTTTAAATACATAGTGCTATAGATCAGTACATTTATTCAGGGACCTTTGTATTGGGAAAAGCTATTCACGCGAAAGAAGCCGCTAGCAACTCCTAGTTTAATATACACAACTTTAAAATGAAAAGCCTGAAAAATCAGATATGAAGGAAAGTCTAACTAGATTTTTATAATAATATCTTTCAATTTATGTCACTCCGTTGCACACAATATTGCATAATATACTTAATGTTTTTATAATATAATAATAATAGAATAATATCAACCCTGTATTATATAATGTCACACTACTGGGCACGGGCCTCCTCTACTACTAGGAGGGATTAGGCCTTAGTCCACCACGCTGGTCTAGTGCGGATCGGTAGACTTTACAGACCTTCAAAATTCTTATAGAGAACTTTTCAAGTTTGCAGGTTTCCTCACGATGTTTTCCTTCACCGTTAAAGCAAGCGATAATTCACAATGAATACCCACGTAATTTTTTTAGAAAAGTCAGAGGTGTGTGCCTTTATGATTTGAACCTGCGGACATTCGTCTCGGCAGTCCGTTCCACAACTACCTAGGCTACCGCTGCTATTGTATATGGGTGAATTTCCCGAGACCAAAAATTGCGTGGCATCGATGAAATCGGTAATAAAAAACATAGATAAAATTTTCTAACATTTTTTTCTGATTAGGTGAAATAGTAATCTATGTGTAGCACAAAATATTTTATTAATAGGATTAGCAGGTACTTCAAAAAAAAGTTAAATCTCGAAATCTTTCATTGCCGTGTTTGTCCACACGTAACCTTTATGTATATTTATATCTCATTGGATAAAAAATCTATTGGGTTATTTATATTAAAATCGATTTTTTGATACGTGAATAGTTAAAGTATTGTTACGGAATACATTTATTCAAATACTTAAATAATACAACGAATGGTTAATAAAAATGCATTTGTCCTAGAACTACCTTTCATCGCCGTTGTCTAAACATATTTAAGAATATCGTTTTATCTAACGATATGCGTCCACCCCTCGCTGTGCGCTAAACATTGTATATAGTGCCGCCTAAGTGCTCGACGTGAAAGGATGTAGGTACGCACATGCTTGCGTTTTCGAGCAATAAATGTAAGTATTCCGTTTGTATATTACTGGACATTTTTTATTTCATCGCCGTGGATAGGTATAACTTCTATTTGAAAAGTTTGTCCTCTGGATTAAGCATTCGATAGAACGCCGTTTCTCTTATGTTTATTTGTGAAGTGTTTATTACTTCGAATAATTAATCGTTTTTTTGTTATGTTACATTTTTGCCTTGATTTTCATCGCCGTGCCTTCATTGCCACGGTTTCCGTGGCCAAAATTTGCTATGGCAATGAAAAAAAAGACACTGCAATGAAATTTTTTTCATTGCCATGCCTAGTAACACAATTTAGTTTCATTACCGTGACTTATGTTTTCATCGCCAACATATAATTAGGCAAAGAAAACATCTTACCTATATAGCTAGTATAGAAAACTGACAGTACAGAACTCGTTAAGTTTACCCTCTGCAATACGATAAAAGCTTAAAGATAGACTTTTGAGTTTTTTACCTACAGTCAACTAAACATACAAAATGACGTAACATTTGGTACTCCATCACACGTATATACACTCACACACATGCGCAAACACTCGTCCACACACACACACACATACAAGAGTCTGATTTTAATAATGATTTGTTTATTTTTAGGATGCCAAGATGCCTAAGCCAAAATTATCTGAAGAGGAGAGTAAGGAGTGGAAAAGATTGGCCGAACAAAAGCGACGAGATTTCCGTGGATTGGTTCTTTCATTCCCATGGCACAGACTTTTCATTGCTGTGGACGCTTGTTTCATATCCGTGCACGCATGTTTCATCGCCGTGGCACCAAATTTTTAATCTGGTATATCTCGTTAGTTTTTTAAGTTTTCTGCTGGATATTAAGCAATAATACATACATTATCAAAAAACTTTGATAAACTCGAAATATTTTTTAAACAACTTAAAAGATAAAAAAGTCCACGGAAATGAAGATTTTTATGGACCTGTTGAAATTCACCCATATAATACAATAATATATTATATTTACATTGTCATTATTACGAGGTATAATATATTCGTATATTTATGTAGGTTAGCTAGCAATTTCAACAAGGCACCGACTCCAAAATTAGTAACTAATATACAGGATGGATTTTTGACATCAATAAAAGTTATTGCATAGATTGCTCATTTCCTTGTTGACTGAAAATTTCTAATAAATTCTATGAATACCGATATTCTACTAAAAATATGGACAGATTCGAAGAAAGTTTTTTATGGCTTTAGCGGTTAAGGTAGCTGCCCTTACTGGGGATTCCCAAAAATCCACTCTGTACAGTTCTAAATATTTTTTTTTGGATTTTAGTCTTTTCGAATTCAGTTTGATTTAACGTTAAGAAGTTTCTAGTTTTAGTAAGAAAGGGGCCGTTGAAGTATTACTTAACGCAATTTTTGAAGATTTTTGAACCGCCCTCCCGCCCCTGTAACGCTACGTAACATTTTAGAAGACCCCCCCTCTCCCAAATTGCGTTACGTAATACTTGAACGGCCCCAAATAGAGCCAACAGAACCTAACAGTAAACAAAATTGATACATGATAACCCAATCAACACGGTCGTGCTCTGTCATCAAAAGTTAGGTAGAGAATATCCTTGATTATAGTTAGCTACCTACCTCATTGATAACTGTTATAAAACAAACAATAACTCATCTCATATGAACATTTCCTGTGTAATTTTGATGAATTCCTTGCTGTACCTTGGAATTGATTCAAACCTAAATAAGTTTATAAGGGAACACAATGAAGCTATGCAAAATACAACACAAACAATTTGTGAAATGGATTTACATACAACTGAGGTATCGCGTAACACCATTATAAAAAACTACTCCTTTATTGAAAATGATTCACAAAACATTGTCAGCTTGCTACAGTCTACCTGTTGTTCGTTAATCCTCATTTTGACTTTCATGTGCCTACAAATATTTAAAACCATTCGTGCTATATCTTAAATTAACAGAGAAAAACTCTAAAATGGCATAGTTATCGTATTCAATTTAAAATAATTTAATTTAAAGGAAACTACAAAATGATGTAATTTTTTGTATATTTCGGTTTGTTAATTCATTGTAGTAATTACAATTTCATTTGTCGTCTATTATCTTCAGTAGACATAGGGTCCTCCGCAGCCACAGCCGCAACGACCAGCGATGGAGACAGAACCAGCGGCGAGAGCGTCACCGGCGAAACCGACAGCGCCGATGATTGGCACCTGACCGGCGACGGCGGTAGTACCAGCCACGGGCAGCTCACCAGCCACAGCCACGTTACCAACACCGGCACCACCGTAACCAGCACCAATACCGTCGTAACCGACACCATAGCCCCAACCGCCATAACCAAGGCCGCCGTAACCAAGGCCGCCGTAGCCAAGTCCGCCGTAACCGAAGCCATCATAACCCAAACCGGCGTAACCAATGCCGCCTACACCGCATCCTCCACAACCGAGACCGCCGTAGCCGTAGCCGAGACCGGCGCCATAGTAGCCAGTGCCAAGGCATGCGCTGTACGCATTCTGGAACGAGAAACAAGATTATTTATAAATACGTAGATGCCTATATTAACTACTAAGAATAGTATTTCATGTGTTTTATTTTTATTAATTATTAATTAATAATATGTACTGTATACTCACGTGGATGAGGCAGGCCTGCACGCAGAGGAGAATGAAGGCAAAGGTAGACATGTTTGAATTGTTCTACTGAAGATTCACAACAGAATGATTATAAGTGACCACCACAACGCTTTTATACAAACTATAACCGCATTGTTATTAATAAACATTATCTCTCAAACACGTGGCTTTTTTAAATTTCGTAATTCTAAGTTTTAGTTATTTGTTTTTTGTTATAAATCATGTGTTGCACGTACGCGCCATTAGACATCGAATACTCGATTATTTATCGTCGTATCTTTCAATGGACAAACAAGGTCAGAAGTTTCGTAACACTAGGGTACATGGAACAATGCACTCTATTGCTCATGATTTAATATATAACTGCATGAAGACGCAATAGAGACATTCTGGTTGCCGCTTCCGGAGGAACATCATCAGTACACAAACATGACCGCTAAAGCTGTGCTCGTCTTCTGCGCTTCCGCTCTCTTGGTCCAGGTAAGAACAGTAAACATTGTAATTTTGTGATGGCAAATCTATTAACTCATTTATGTATGTATAATTTTAAATCTTATTTTAAATATTTGATGTGGATAAAAATTATTAAAAGTCATAATGTTATTCTGTCCTAGAACATTAATATTTTTTATTGTTTAAATCTAAATGCCGTAAAATAAAACACATATTTTTTTGCGCTCTAGAGTGCTGTAAGCAGCTGTCTCGGAGGCTTTGGCTTGGGCTACGGTGGTCTGGGCTACGCCGGACTGGGTTACGATGGTTTCGGCTACGGCGGTTTAGGCTATGGCGGTGTAGGCTGTGGTGGCCTAGGCTACGGTGGTTCAGGCTACGGCGGCCTCGGCTATGGCACTGGCCTCGGAGCTGCCTATGGAGGCGGTCTCGGCGTCTCTACTGGCTCTGCTATTGCCCCTGTCGGTCTCGCTGTGGCTTCTGAGAACGTGTACGAGGGTGCTGTGGCTGTCGGCGGAAACCTGCCATTCCTGGGTACCGTGGCTGTGGACGGCGTGTTCCCACCGCCGGTGCTGGCGCTGTCTCGTACGGTTGTGGTGACGGCGCCGTCGGTATCACCGGTGAGGGTCCCATCGGCACTGGTTTCGGTTACGGCGCTGGATTCGGTGGCTACGGACTCGGACTCGGCTACGGCGCTCGAGGCTGCGGCTGCGGGTGCGGTGCCTTGTACTGAAACTTCCAAACTTATTTCAAAAGAATGGTAATGACCAAACAACATATTCAGCAAAGTACTACGAATAAACGATAGAAATGCACGTCTTTGGTTTTATTAACTTACATATTTATAAACTTATTATTTTAAAATATGAAATAAAACGTTAACGTCTCTAAATTTTCCATTGGTTAGGAACTATTTTTTTTTACTAAAAGCAAGATTTTATAATATAAGTAATATTATGCAAAGGTTTGTGAAAATGTTTGGATGTTCGACGGTTCGATGTTTGTCAGAAGTAAATGCAAAACCAGCTTTGGATGAAATTTTGCACACGGATAGACCATGTCCTGATTAATACGTAGACTACTGTTTGTTCCGGTAATTTGCACCCATGTGACAATTTAATCAGATTATTTTAATAGATGGCGATAGCGCCGTATAAATGACGCTTTGGATCGCTATGTTTTCGGGACTTTTGCAGCAGGAAATGATTTTATGGCGGGCGAAGCCGCGAGCATCTAGTACGTATGTAATATAGGCAGCTTGTAACAGATCATCTTATCTAACTTTTATTATAAATACGGATGTTTGTGAAAATTTATAGATCTAAACTGGGAATGGGCATGGCATGGGCATTTTAATTCGGTGAATTTTTCGCGTAGGACATAATAGAAGATTTAAATCTGATATTTTAAATACATGGTGCTATAGATCACTACATTTATTCAAGCACCTTTGTATTGGGAAAAGCTATTCACGTGAGCGAAGCCGCCAACAACTCCTAGTTTAATATAAACGACTTTAAAATTAAAGGTCGAAAAATCAGATATGAAGGAAAGTCCAACTAGAGTTTTATATTAACACCTTGTAATTTAACTCACTGCGTTGCTCACAATATTGCATAATAATGAGTTAATATAATATAATACAATAATATATTATATTTACATTGTTATTATTACGATGTATAATATATTCGTGTATTTACGTAGGTTAGCTAGCAATTTTAATAAGGCAACGACACCAAAATAAAATTAGAAACTCGTATACAGAAAGGATTTTTGACATCAATAAAACTTATTGAATAGAGTGCTCATTTCCTTTGCTGACTGTACATTTCTAATAAATTCTATGAATACCGATATTCTACTAAAAAAAACATGGACAGATTCGAAGAAAGTTTTTTATGGCTTTAGCGCTTAAGTTAGCTGCCCTTACTGGGAAATCTCAAAAATCCACCCTGTACAGTTCTAAATATTTTTTTTGATTTTAGTGGTTTTCGAATTCAGTTTGATTTATCGCTTAGAAGTTTCTAGTTTTAATAAAATAGAGACAACAGAACCCAACAGAAAACATCATTGATACATTTATAACCCAATCAACACGCTCGTGCTCTATCATCAAAGTTCTTGCCTAATCATTTATAGGTCAAGACCAGTTAGGTACAGAATATCCTTGATCATAGTTACCTACCTCATTTAGAACTGTTATAAAATAAACAATATCTTATCCCATATTTATTTCCTGTGTAGTGACAAATCCTTGCTGTACCTTCGAAATCGAAAATTCAAACCCAAATAAATTTATATGGGAACACAATGGAGCTATGCAAAACACAATACAAACAGAATTTTTGAAATCGATTTATAACTGGTGGCGATATTGCGAAAGACCAATATAAAAACTCCTTTATTGAAAATGATTCATAAAATATTGTCAGCTTAGACTGTAGCACAGTCTAATTCCTGTTGTTCGTTAATCCTTATTTTGACATTCATGTTCCTACAAATATTTAAAACCATTCGTTCTGTATCTTAAATTAAAAGAGAAAAATGTACAATGACGCATTTAAGGTATATAATGTGTAAAAATAATTAATTTAAAGGAAACTACAAAATGGTGTATTTTTGTATATTTCCGTTTGTTAATTCATTGTAGTAATTACAATTTCATTTGTCGACTATTATCTTCAGTAGAGATAGGGTCCTCTCGCAACCACAGCCGCAACGACCGGCAATGGAGACAGAACCAGCGGCGAGAGCACCGGCGAAACCGACAGCGCCGATGATGGGCACCTGACCAGCGACGGCGGTAGTACCAGCCACGGGCAGCTCACCGGCCACAGCTACGTTACCAACACCGGCACCACCGTAACCAGCACCAATACCGTCGTAACCGACACCATAGCCCCAACCGCCATAACCAAGGCCGCCGTAGCCAAGTCCGCCGTAACCGAAGCCATCATAACCCAAACCGGCGTAACCAATGCCGCCTACACCGCATCCTCCACAACCGAGACCGCCGTAGCCGTAGCCGAGACCGGCGCCATAGTAGCCAGTGCCAAGGCATGCGCTGTACGCATTCTGGAACGAGAAACAAGATTATTTATAAATACGTAGGTACATATATTTACTTTTTATAATAATTTTAATATATTTTATTATAATTTATG